>NW_028150005.1:0-5000 GCF_964638095.1 Poromitra crassiceps | reverse complement strand
TGACGGAGGGCCCGGGCTCCCTAAAGGATCCCCGCTCTGAGAGTTGTCTTTGTTTCACTGTCTCAAAACAAAGGTGAACTTTGCACTGAGAAGCAGACACCATTAGCAGTCAACTGGTGCGAAGGCGTCCAAATCAATGGAGAAAGTGGAGGCTCTTCTTCCCAAATACAGCAGAAGTGAAGTTTTAATGTAATTTCAGAAAGAGTCACTGTAATGTTCTCACTTACACATTTCCCTCTCTGCTTCAGGTGTTATGCATCTACCTGATTAAGGGGGCGTAGGAGGTTTTGCTAATCCAATCACAGCTGGTGGCCACATCCTTCCCATTCAGCCAATCAAAGCTTTAGCGGCAACCTTTAAGAGCTGTTCCCTTCTCATATGAAACCCCCCCTCTGCCCAGACGGGACCTTCGCCGCGGGATAGGGGAAGACAGCAGTCATTGACCCTAGGCTGCACGTCACGATAAACGAGATGAGCGGGGCAGTGAGTACTTGGACTGTTGCGATTTCTGATCTGAATCGTAAAAATGGATTACCTCTTGGAGATATCACTGCCGCTGCGCCGAAGTGTTTAAAATTGAGGACCAGGACTGACTCGTGTGAGGAATGTTGTTGATCGCTGCACCCACCGGGGAAACCCAAACATCTGATTTTATCTGCCCCCCCCCCCGACCTGCTATCAGCCGTCAAGGACACTAGCAGCAAAACTCTCCAGAAGCCTCGACTGCAACCTGCGCTTCCAACATTCACCCCCCCCCCCGCCCTGACATCTGATTGTAGTGACAATAAAGTTTATCTCAAAGTTTATCTCATACTCTATCTGCTGTCATTTCAGTGCTGCTGCAACCCTGGAGATTTCCAGAAGCCTTCTTAGTTCACCACCACCAGGTCTAGACTCCACGGGGGGGGGATATCCTATTCTACTCACGGCTTCACTACCTCCTTCATAATCACCATGACGTCAGCATGACGTCTCTTGATGACGTCAGCATGACGTCTCAGAGTCGTGATGGAGTCTAATCGCCAAAGACTTTGAACTTTTTATAACCATTGAACATTCATAATCTGTCATTCATAATCTTGATCACATGTAAATATATCATTGCTCATGTTAATAAATCATGTCATCAAAAGAACATAGTGACTACCTTTCTGGAATGCTTTTGTTGTTTTGTCCCCCGGCTATTAACGGACGATTGAGCGACAGATCAGCGTAGCTGTTGTGCGCTGTGTGTGTATCTGTGTGAAGCACTGACAGGGAGAGAACCCCTATGCGCTGTGTGTGTGTGTGTGCGCTGTGTGTGTATCTGTGTGAAGCACTGACAGGGAGAGAACCCCTATGCGCTGTGTGTGTGTGTGTGTGTGTGTGTGCGCTGCTGTGTGTGTATCTGTGTGAAGCACTGACAGGGAGAGAAACCCTATGCGCTGTGTGTGTATCTGTGTGTGTGTGTGTGTGTGTGTGTGTGTGTGCGTGATCTGTGTGTGTGTGCGCTGTGTGTGTATCTGTGTGTGTGTGTCTGTGTGTGTGTGTGTGTGTGTGTGTGTGTGTGTGTGTGTGTGTGCGCTGTGTGTGTATCTGTGTGAAGCACTGACAGGGAGAGAAACCCTATGCGCTGTGTGTGTATCTGTGTGTGTGTGTGTGTGTGCGTGATCTGTGTGTGTGTGTGTGTGTGTGTGTGTGCGCTGTGTGTGTATCTGTGTGAAGCACTGACAGCGAGAGAGAAAGAGAGAGAAGCCCCTCGGCAGCAGCCGCACCAATTTATTGGCACACTGGATTCAACACATTAACATGGCTTTCCATGGTCAGATTTGTCGTGAGTCGCTTTTGAGAAATAAAGTATTTAGGTCATGTAGTTTAGGTAGTTAATTAATACAAACTACATAGCTATTCATAGTAGGCTATTCTCATGATATTTTTTTTCCATAGAAAATGGCACAATGCCACAGCTTATTGGCCACGGCTGCCGTTCACTAACGATCACCTGCTATTTGATGTCTGTACTCGAATACTATGAATTTTCCTAGAAATGTCATTTTCTGATTCCACCTCAACGCTCCCTATCCTCTCCTTTAACACATCCTCGGGCTGCCTAAGTGAGGATTGGGCTGCCCTAGTCCCTAAATCAAACACACCTACACTTTACTCAGTGTCACTTCAGTTGTACCTCCATATAACAATACTGTTTGAAAATCCAGACTTTTCAAGCGGACCAGTTTGTTCGTTTGTTTGTTCCGCCACAGAGTTCGTTTGCGCTTTCACACCACCCCAAACGAAGCGCACTATCCGAGGAAACCAACTCTGGGGCAGTTAAAGCGGACTAAACAGCTTATGTGAAAGCGACCTCAGATTGTGAGAATTTCTCGTATAGTTTGGATGTTCTAGTTGAACTACTGTACTTTTTGAAAGTAGTTTTAGTTTGACAAACAATTTTACTTTTGGTAGTTAAAATGTTGTTTAACTGCTTTTCATTGTGATGTAGCTATAGTATTTTGGCAAACTACAGTTTTAAAGTAGTTAGTTTCCCCAACACTGCAGAAAGCTGAAAAGAGGATAAGAGTTTTTAGGTGTTTAGCTGATCCATGGCTTACTCACTTATACTTGCAATCAGGAGGTAAGGGCATAAGGGCAGTTTAGAATCCAGCGATTTATCATAGTCCGACGGGCATTGCTCAACGTGACGTCTGTTCCAGTGTCGCTCGACACTGATTTTGGACGCTGTCACTCGTAAAAGGTATAAACACCTAGGAGATTAGAGAATGCCTCACAGAGGCGCAGAGAAGGATGTGTTGCGATATTTTCGCATGGATTAATGCCGGAAGGACAGACAGAGAAGCTAGCCAGTCAAGGTATAATGTTACCATTTTGATTGCAACATTACAAAACTGTCTATCTGCTTGCTAACATGCTGTGTGATTATCCATGCTAACGATGTGTAGCTGTTACTTACCGTCTGTGTTGAGAATGTCCACTTTCCAGGCATTTGCCTTTTTAACAGCATCTTTATAATCTGCCCGGTCGTTAGCCCAAAGGCACGGGAACCGTGTCATTGTGTTTATTAAGTTTTAGACAAATATGTGATATTCCATTGTTAATTCAACTAGCTATAGCTAACTAGTGGCTTCACAAACTGCGGTAGGAGAGAAAAAAATGGTTGTCATGACAACGGAGCCAACGATGGGGTCAAAGTTGAATCCAGATGAAGTCTTGGCGATGGTCGCAACGTTCATCGCAACGATGGCATATCGCCCGTCGCTGGAAAAGTATAAACACTTGTCGTTATCACCGATGATGGAATGTGATCATGGTCGGTCGCAAAGACCATAAATCGCTGGACTCTAAACTGCCCTTTAGCGTCTCGCTCAAAGACGGGGCGATTTGATGGACACACACCTTTGCTTTGTTTTTGTATTCCTTTCTTTTCAGAGGAGGGTTTCTCTAAGCCGTCAGCCAGGGGTGGAGCGACCCTATCAGCCCAGAGGGGGAGAAGCTTTTAGGGGGGGGCCTTTTTTGCATATTTGGATCTGTTTTAGCCATATTTAGTGGAATATCTCATTTTAAACACACCAGTGTTATTGTCTATTGATTGAATTCCTCTCACACTCACACCACTGACTTTATTAAATAAAGCCATTTTAAGTCACAACTGTAAAATAGCTGATAGCCCCTATATCCGAAAACACAATTTGTCACTCATTGAGCCAAGTAATATTATGTCCAAGAAAGCCTACAGTGAAGCCACTTTACAGACAAGCTTGTTCTGAAGAAGAAAAAGAAAAACACAGGTTGCCAGCCAGGCCTCTTCAGATGTTTCAGCACCGAGGCAGAGCCCTCGGTTCAGCACCACCGCAGATGGACAGCGACAGGCTGTCACAGACAGCACCCTGTCTGCGCCTGTCTCCCTCTCTCTCTCACACACACACACACACACACACCCACACACCAACCAACACAGCACCATGGACAGTGCCATGGATTTTAATTACAGTTAGTGACTGTTTATGCTGCTTACTGATATTTGAACGATCCACAAACGCTGATAGCCAGGCTGTTATTGCATAACCATGGTTGGCGCCATGGATTTTACCAATAATTTGCTCAAACAAATGAATACAGTTTGACATCCCCATACAGCAGCCATATAGTCAAGCAACACATAATTAACCCACACAACAAACTACAGGCAACTACATTGCAAGCCTGTACAACACAAGCAATAACAAACAACAAAAACCCAGATAGCCAGCATGTATGACAACTGTCATACATGAAAACTCTACTGTCTCCATTCATCTCATCCTCTTCTTCACCACCACCACCACCATCATCATCATCATCATCGATTTGCATTTGCCTAACATGTTCATCACCATCATCATCGTCACTTTCAGTTTCATCACTGTCATCGTTTTCATTCCCTCCATTGTCCTCAGGCTCTCCACCATCATCATCACCATCACTGGCATTTTCTCCCAATTCTGACATGTCCGCAGCAGTCGGTAGCTGCCGCAGCTGCGTGACCCTCCTGCCGGCTTGCTTCGTCTTGTTTGCTCAGAGCCGGGCCCGGAGGAGTAGTTATAACACACTCGCCAGATGTGGATGTGCGGCGGCCGCGGGACTCACCGGTCGGAAGAAATTCGTGAGCGGGACACATGAGGCCAGCTGCAGCTGCTTTTTACGTTCTCCTTTCTCTTTTCTCTTGAATGCGCCGGACTTATACTTATTTTTTCCCATTTTACGCCAGCTATCTTGTCAGAGACAAAGAGACAACACAACACACACTGGATTTTGCGGGGAAATCGAGTCAGACTAGTGATGATAAGGAAGGAAGTACAACAGGTCAACAGCTACAGGTCAGAATCAACACCAAAATAAACATACCACACCCCCTTGAACAGCAGCCGGTCTCGGAGGGGGGGGGGGGGGGGGGGGGCGTCTGCTCGACATAAAAGGTGCACGCACGCAGAGATGTTTGATGTTTTAGAAATGGCTTTTATTGTATT
>NW_028150007.1:0-5134 GCF_964638095.1 Poromitra crassiceps | reverse complement strand
GGGTCTGGGGGAAGTTAGCCTCTTTTTTCGGACTCGTGAGGTGTCGGACTCGTGAGGTATCGGACTCGTGCCATGGCACCTACTGTATAGCCTATGTGTCATTTTGGGAGTCTTTGGAAATCGACTTATCCTCTGGTTTCGGTGTGAGGACATGCTGCATCTTTCATGCACAGGCACATCTTCTGATCATATAAAGAGTGAGGAGGTCAGGATCATCAGATCCTCCTTCTGAGCGGACCAGGAGAAGAAGCCTATGTTTACATTCCCTCCAGCCTGGATCACATTTCCCAGTAGCAGCCATGCCCAGTGGAGAGGCTGGCCCTCAGTTCACAGACAGGCTGATGGAGGTCGGCATGTGGCCGCACGTCAGCCAACGCAGCAGGGTCCGTTCAGCTACGTCAACTCTCTGCTGGGAGGGAGGGAGCGAAAGTCAAGTGAGCCCCACACAGACACACACACACACACACACACACACACACACACACACACACACACACACACACACTCGCACGCACACACACACACACACACACGCACGCACGCACGCACACACACACATACACAGACACACACACACACACACACACACACGCACGCACGCACGCACGCACACACACACACACACACACACACACACACACACACACTCGCACGCGCACACACACACACACACACACGCACGCACGCACGCACCCACACACATACAGACACAGATAAACACACACACACACACACACACACACACACACACACACACTCGCACACCATACATTTTGTCCTTTCAGTTGATGTGCAGTGTTGCCAACTCTCTATTGGCTGCTCAGAAAGTGGCTGGAAGGCGCTAAATGACGTCACATGCTAATTTGCATATCAAATGATGCTTAAAAAAACACAATGTAATCATTGACTGTATGGTTGTAATATTAAGTGCTGACTCCACCCGCCTGTGCCAGATTCAGCATACGCTGTTAGAAATGACCAGTAAACCCTATCCTGCTGCTCTCTCAGCGGAGGAGAGGGGCATCATGTGTGTGTGTGTGTGTGTGTGTGTGTGTGTGTGTGTGTGTGTGTGTCAGACAGGCAGAGATGAGGAGAGACTGCATGTCTTCAGTTTGTCTCAAGATGTCTTGAGACATCTTGACCATACAAAATGTCTCAAGATATCTTGTTTTTGGTTACTAAGACATCTTAAGACGATGGTGATGACTGAGTATGGAGCCACTAACTGCAACTCTTTCACGTGATTTCTTATTTTGTAATGTTACATTGTTCAAAAGGTGGGTTATCATTCATTCATTGCATCATGCTAGTTTTCTCTTGCAGTTTTCTAAGCAAAAAAGTACTTTGTAGTAAAGGGGCACTTGGATTCAGAAATCAGGCAAAGGGGGAACTGAAGCCAAACAAGTTTGAGGACCACTGCCATAGACCGTCTAAAAAAGATGGACAGAGTTAGCGTGATGATGGTTTTTGGGCTACCGTTTTGAAGCCTAGTGTGGACGTCGCCATCTTGGGGTTCTTGCGCAGCTCGTGTGAGACTGCATGAGACCAGGGGTTTCCCAGAGCCCCAGCTCTATTTGTCCGTGATCGGAAAGTCGCATGAACATTAGCTATATAGACCAAAAACAGTGTTTTGAACCAGGCTGTAAACACATTTAATTCTGTTATAAAGACGGGCATTTTAACATGTGGTGAATGGGGAATGACTTCCTTTTGGAGGCAGCCTCAAGTGGCCAATCGAGGAACTACAGCTTTTAGTATCACTTCAGTGGCTTAATCTGTCTTCAAGTGGGCCTCTTTAGCCTCTTCTTTAGCAGCGTCTTGGCAGCTTCAGGCCACTTCAATGGAATTAGGCACCCTTAACGACAGCTTTTGAAGCTCTCATTCACACACACACACACACACACACACACACACACACACACACACACACACACACACACACACACACACAGACACAGACACACACACACACACACACACACACACACACACACACACACACACACACACACACACACACACACAACATTACATTACGTCATTTGGCAGACGCTTTTATCCAAAGCGACTTACAATAACACATTTTTGTCAGCAATAGAGCAATCAACTATGCAGCACAGTCTATGACAACTACAACTTCTGAAGGAATAGTGGTACAAGTTTAGCTTAGGGTTAGAAGGGTTTAGAAGTTGTTGTTGTTTTTTTTTAGAGAGAGAAAGAAGTTAGTTCAAGAAGGGCCCAGATGGAGCCTGAAAAGGTGAGTCTTTAGTCTTTTCCGAAAGATCAGCAGTGATTCAGTCGTCCTGACCGAAGGTGGAAGCTCGTTCCACCATTGAGGTGCCAGGGACGAAAAGAGTCGCGATCGGGATGAGCGACTTTTTAGCCCCCGTAGCGAAGGAGGGGCGAGGCGTCCTGCACTAGTGGACACACACACACACACACACACACACACACGCACACACACACACACAAGCATGCATGTACGCACACAAGCACGCACACACACCGCTGTGAGGAAGGTAAGGGTGGATAATAGCATGGATAGTGGTGTGTGTGTGTGTGTGTGCGTGTGTGTGTGTGTGTGTGTGTGTGTGTGTGTGTGTGTGTGTGTATGTGTGTGTGTGTGTGTGTGTGTATGTGTGTGTGTGTGTGTGTGTGTGTATGTGTGTGTGTGTGTGTGTGTGTGTGTGTGTGTGTGTGTGTGTGTGTCTGTGTGTGTGTGTGTGTATGTGCGTGCGTGCGTGTGTGTGTGTGTGTGTGTGTGTGTGTGTGTGTGTGTGTGTGTGTGTGTGTGTGAGGCCACCCAGTGTCCAGTGTTTAATAGAGAGTGAACAGAGAGCCAGCCGTTTCTTTCCACTCACTAACACACAGTGGAAAAGAATCCTTGCTAATGAGCTCTTCATACACTCTTTGTCAGCACCAGACTCAATCGTTCGCTCGGTGTATTTGAACATTTGAGGAGGGAGAAAATCTCAACTTGCTTGCCAGTATATACTCAGTATAGATATATATATGGATACAGTATAGTATACTGTATCCGTATATATATCTATACTGAGTATAGATATATATATGGATACAGTATAGTATACTGTATCCATATATATATCTATACTCAGTATAGATATATATATGGATACAGTATAGTATACTGTATCCATTTCTTTGTGCTCGTGTGAATATTGCATAATGGTTTAGGTGGGGTAAGTCCTGCTATTGAAACATTCCAGCAAGTATAAGCAGTTACAATACTACAGCATGGAACATTTCATATTAAAACAGCTTTGGAAACAGTTTTGAAATATCCGTAGAGCTGTAACGATGAGTCGATTAATTGATTAGTCGATCGACAGAAAAGTAATCAGCAACTATTCTTTTTATAATCGATGAATTGTTTAGACACATTTTTACAGGAAAAAATAAATGCAATTCTCTGGGTCCAGCTTCTTAAATGTGAATCTTTTCAGGTTTCTTTAGACTTCTCTGACAGTAAAATCTTATCTTTGGGTTGTGGACTGTTGGTGAGGACAAAAGAAGACATTTGACGACATCATCTTGGGCTTTGGGGGAAAAGTGATTGTCATTTTTACCATTTTGTGACATTTTATAGAGCAAACAACAAATCAATTAGTTTGAGAAAATAATCGACAGATTAGTCGACAATGAAAATAATCGCAGCAAGAGGTGGACGGGGTGGACGGGCGGGTGGGGAGCGCCGCAACCTACAGACGACACTGCTACCGTAGCGAGAGACGTTAGGGGTCCACTTGTTACCGCTCAGCCAGAACGTCTTCCCTAAGTTGGACTTGGTCACGGTGTTGGAGGGTCTCTCGGGTCGCCCGTTTGAGCCCTTGGAAACTGTGTGTGTGTGTGTGTGTGTGTGTGTGTGTGTGTGTGTGTGTGTTGAAGTTCCTGTCATTGAAGACTGCGAATGTTGTTAGCCTTGTTTTCAGGGAAAAGAGTCAGTGACTTGATTGCCCCGTCGGTCCAGCAGTCTTGCTTGGTATTTGCTTGGTATTTGCTGATGACGAGCGGAGGGTTACGCTTCGGCCCAACCCTGCGTACCAGCCTAACAATATCAATGCCAGCTTCAGGTCTATGGTTGTAACCCTGCATACCAGCCTAACAATATCAATGCCAGCTTCAGGTCTATGGTTGTAACCCTGCATACCAGCCTAACAATATCAATGCCAGCTTCAGGTCTATGGTTGTAACCCTGTGTACCAGCCTAACAATATCAATGCCAGCTTCAGGTCTATGGTTGTAACCCTGTGTACCAGCCTAACAATATCAATGCCAGCGTCAGGTCTATGGTTGTAACCCTGTGTACCAGCCTAACAATATCAATGCCAGCTTCAGGTCTATGGTTGTAACCCTGCGTACCAGCCTAACAATATCAATGCCAGCTTCAGGTCTATGGTTGTAACCCTGTGTACCAGCCTAACAATATCAATGCCAGCTTCAGATCTATGGTTGTAGACTCGGCAGCTTTCTGTCCCCCTCCTTTCAGCTCGGAGGAGGAGCAGCGGTTAAACACGCTCTGCCCGGTGCAAGCGGTCCTGGCCTACGTGGGCAGGACATGCACGCCTGTAACCGTGTTGTTGGTGTGCTTCGGGCCGCGAGCCCTGGGCAGGGCGCTGTCCAAGGAGCGTTTGTCACACTGGATAGTGGAGGCCATTGCTTTGGCCCACTCTGCCATGGGGAAGGCTTCCCCGGAGGGTATTAAGGCCCATTCCACAACCCAGGTTTTATGAGTGAGAACGAGGATTCTCACACATCTGGCCATGGAGCGGGTGGGCGGTCACAGGGGCAGAGCGGGTGGGCGGTCACAGGGGCAGAGCGGGTGGGCGGTCACAGGGGCAGAGCGGGTGGGCGGTCACAGGGGCAGAGCGGAGTGGGCGGTCACAGGGGCAGAGCGGGTGGGCGGTCACAGGGGCAGAGTGGGTGGGCGGTCACAGGGGCAGAGCGGGTGGGTGGTCACAGGGGCAGAGCGGGTGGGCGGTCACAGGGGCAGAGTGGGTGGGTGGTCACAGGGGCAGAGCGGGTGGGCGGTCACGGGGGCAGAGCGGGTGGGCGGTCACAGGGGCAGAGCGGGTGGGTGGTCACAGGGGCAGAGCGGGTGGGCGGTCACGGG
>NW_028150008.1:0-5901 GCF_964638095.1 Poromitra crassiceps | reverse complement strand
GAGAGAGAGATGAACAATGAGAATGGGCTAATTGTCTAACGGTTCCTTGTGGTGCACCGAGCGGTCACTCAATCCTCCTCTACAGCTGCAACGATGCTGCACGGCACCAACGCACATAACCCATCCAATATCATGTAAAGTGATCCATGTGATATGTTCTAATCTCCACAGTGTGCACTGTCCTGTTCTCTGATCTGTTCTCCACAGTGTGCACTGCACTGTTCTCTGATCTGTTCTCCACAGTGTGCACTGTACTGTTCTCTGATCTGTTCTCCACAGTGTGCACTGTCCTGTTCTCTGATCTGTTCTCCACAGTGTGGACTGTCCTGTTCTCTGATCTGTTCTCCACAGTGTGCACTGTCCTGTTCTCTGATCTGTTCTCCACAGTGTGGACTGTCCTGTTCTCTGATCTGTTCTCCACAGTGTGCACTGTACTGTTCTCTGATCTGTTCTCCACATTGTGCACTGTCCTGTTCTCTGATCTGTTCTCCACAGTGTGCACTGTCCTGTTCTCTGATCTGTTCTCCACAGTGTGCACTGTCCTGTTCTCTGATCTGTTCTCCACAGTGTGCACTGTCCTGTTCTCTGATCTGTTCTCCACATTGTGCACTGTCCTGTTCTCTGATCTGTTCTCCACAGTGTGCACTGTACTGTTCTCTGATCTGTTCTCCACAGTGTGCACTGTCCTGTTCTCTGATCTGTTCTCCACAGTGTGCACTGCACTGTTCTCTGATCTGTTCTCCACAGTGTGCACTGTACTGTTCTCTGATCTGTTCTCCACAGTGTGCACTGTACTGTTCTCTGATCTGTTATCCACAGTGTGCACTGTACTGTTCTCTGATCTGTTCTCCACAGTGTGCACTGCACTGCTCTCTGATCTGTTCTCCACAGTGTGCACTGTACTGTTCTCTGATCTGTTCTCCACAGTGTGCACTGTCCTGTTCTCTGATCTGTTCTCCACAGTGTGCACTGTACTGTTCTCTGATCTGTTCTCCACAGTGTGCACTGCACTGTTCTCTGATCTGTTCTCCACAGTGTGCACTGTACTGTTCTCTGATCTGTTCTCCACAGTGTGCACTGTACTGTTCTCTGATCTGTTCTCCACAGTGTGCACTGCACTGTTCTCTGATCTGTTCTCCACAGTGTGCACTGTACTGTTCTCTGATCTGTTCTCCACAGTGTGCACTGTACTGTTCTCTGATCTGTTCTCCACAGTGTGCACTGTACTGTTCTTTGATCTGTTCTCCACAGTGTGCACTGTACTGTTCTCTGATCTGCTCTCCACAGTGTGCACTGTCCTGTTCTCTGATCTGTTCTCCACAGTGTGCACTGTCCTGTTCTCTGATCTGTTCTCCACAGTGAGCACTGTACTGTTCTCTGATCTGTTCTCCACAGTGTGCACTGTACTGTTCTCTGATCTGTTCTCCACAGTGTGCACTGTACTGTTCTCTGATCTGTTCTCCACAGTGTGCACTGTCCTGTTCTCTGATCTGTTCTCCACAGTGTGCACTGTCCTGTTCTCTGATCTGTTCTCCACAGTGTGCACTGTCCTGTTCTCTGATCTGTTCTCCACAGTGTGCACTGTACTGTTCTCTGATCTGTTCTCCACAGTGTGCACTGTCCTGTTCTCTGATCTGTTCTCCACAGTGTGCACTGTACTGTTCTCTGATCTGTTCTCCACAGTGTGCACTGTACTGTTCTCTGATCTGCTCTCCACAGTGTGCACTGTCCTGTTCTCTGATCTGTTCTCCACAGTGTGCACTGTACTGTTCTCTGATCTGTTCTCCACAGTGTGCACTGCACTGTTCTCTGATCTGTTCTCCACAGTGTGCACTGCACTGTTCTCTGATCTGTTCTCCACAGTGTGCACTGTACTGTTCTCTGATCTGTTATCCACAGTGTGCACTGTACTGTTCTTTGCACTGCATGTGAGGTCGGGCTGTCATTATACCTCGTGTGCCAGTCTGTGCTGCTGTGTGAAACACTGGCGGTTGTCAACATGTCTCGTCTGCACCAATGTAACCGCGGCAAATTCTGAAGCTTTTCAAAATAACGCTGCTGGATTCTAGAATCACAGAGTGACTCACGCTATGATACATCACAATACGTTGCCCACGATAACGACCTAATCAACCTGGACACATTTCAATACTTACCAACTTGTTTTATGTAAATAAAAATAAAAAGATCCATATTCGATATCAATAGCGTATCACAAGAGGAAGTATCACTATATATTCCAGTCTCGATATTTTGTTCCTCCCCTAATAGATTCAAGGCAATTCTTGGAAATGGATGATTTTCTCAGTGTCTCTGAGCGAGGCAGACAGTTCTCCCACTCATTATATGAGCCACTCGGACCTACAGGATCATTACTGACACAACGCTATTCTGGTGTCAGCGGGTCAACACAGCGCCGTGACCTGAGTGTCAGTCAACACACACACACACACACACACATACACACACACACACACACACACACACACACACACACACACACACACACACACACACACACACACACACACACACACACACACACACACACACACACACACACACACACACACACACACACACACACACACACACACACACACACACACACAGCAGGGTTCTGTCACTCAGTCACTGTTAAACCCCATGGGGCTGACACACACACCACCAAAGCCATAAACCCCCCTGTCCCACAGTGGGTTGTTCAGGTTGCCATGACGCCTGTTTACAACAACACCATCTTCAGACCAAGGAATCTCTGCTTTTTAGTGTTCAGACTACACGCTATACACATGCATGTAGGCACATTATACATGTCGTCAAAACACACAAACACACACACACACGCATGCACGCACGCACGCACACACAGACACAAACACACACACACACACGCACGCACGCACACACACACACGCACAAACACACACACACACAGACACACACGCACACACACAGACACAAACACACACACACACACACACTCCTCTACCACATAACTCCAAGGGGCCGCGACTTGGCCCTGTTAAAATAACCCCAGTAAAAATGTCCCCCTCAGCACCTCCACCTGCCTGGCAAGTGTGCAGTCCTGTCCAATCAATCCACAGGATCCACTTACAGCACACTGCCCATACATATGCAAGGGATGGGGCCGATCCGATCCAATATCGGTATCGGGTGCCGATATTGGCACTAATTCACGGATCGGATCGGATTGGAATCGTTAAAAAAAAAAAAAAAAAAAAAAAAAAATTGCAATTCCAGCACATGTATAATAGTATCCTTCTTTGCCTTGTATATTTTCTTAATTTTGTCTGCTTTTTTGCAAGGTATATTAAAAAAAAAAAAATCTTTAATTGACCAAATCTTTGCCCATACTGTATATTCAAGAAAAAATATTGGTATCAGCATAATATCGGTATCGGCAGAGATATCCAAATTCAGGTATCGGAATCGGATCGTTAGTGAAACTATTAGTGAATACGCACAATGTTGATAGTTTGGTATGGTCCAGCCAACTTGTAGCTACAACATCATTTCAGTAAATCACATACTGTATCAGTGAGCGAGCAATGAAATACTCAAGGTTCATTCAACAATGGTCAATGGACTGCATTTATATAGATATAGCGCTTTTATCCAAAGCGCTTTACAATGTGCCTACATTCACCCATTCACACACCGAAGGCGGCCAGCTGCCACGCAGGGTGCTGGCACAGCCATCGGGAGCAATTTGGGGTTCGGTGTCTTGCCCAAGGACACTTCGACATGCGGACTGGAGGAGCCGGGGATCGAACCACCGACCTTCTGATTAGTGAACGACCCGCTCTACCTCCTGAGCCACAGCCGCCCCTGTACCCTTTGTGTATCACGGATACCCAGAATACATTGAATAAATACTGTACTAGTTCTGGCCAAAAAGGATGTTCAAGTGTCATCGCGTGACAAAGTTTGAGTGTGAACTACTCAGCCTCCTCAAAATATTGTGATTTCTACCAATCATTTTCTTTAAAGTAAAACAATCCAACTGTTCCTTGAGACTGTACAGTAGCTTGTGCCAAACACACAGACAGACGGAGCAATCTGTCCAAATCAATAACTCCACACTGATTGTAAATCCCTGCTGCCGCCCGTCAGACGAGCTGCTCCAATAAGCCGGTCTGATATTGATCTGACATCTAACACTCTGAGCTGGGGTCAGAGGTCAGTGACAGCCCATTATTCAGCATGAGTCCAGTGTTTGGTCAGTGTCTGAGCCAGGTGACGGGCGTGACCCCGCGCGTGACCCCGGGCGTGACCCCGGGCTCAGCCGTCTTAGGAGCTGCTGAGGGATGGAAGGTGAAGTTTAAAAAACCACTACCTGTTCCTCTCCCCCTGTCCATCTTCCACATCTTCTGCTCTACTGGCACCTTACCTGCACCTTTCTCAAACTAAAACACTCATCCCTCACTGGCTCTTCACCTGATCAGTCTACTTAAGTCTACACTAGGGCTGGGTATTGGCAAGGACGTCACGATACGATACGTATCACGATACATGGGTCACGATACGATTGTATCACGATACATTGCGATACAATAGATATTGCGATATATTGCAATACTCTACATCATTTACTGAATTTTTTTAAATAGAGCAAAAAATACAACACGCTGTGCACCACCCAAGTAGTGTAATAATATGTACATCATTTTATTGATAACTTAGTGGACAGATTGAGTGTCAGCTACATACAAAGTGGCTCAATGGACATCATGTTCTACTCAAGCAGAAATATTCTTACTTTGCTGATATTAGGTAGTAAGTACTAGAAGTCAAATCATTTATAAATTGTATTCAGAGTAAACGTTACTACTGAGCAACAACAGTTGTTGTTTTTGATCCTAAAAAGGATGAGAGGACCAGGTTCAATCTAGAATTCTAGATCATTTTCATTTGAACATTTGGAATTTAGACAATAAAGTGCACAAAGTAAAGATGACTCTTCTGTTCACTGTGAACGGCTCCACAATTGGCTAACTTGTGATTGTCCAATTTCTGTTGCTTATAGGAGAGCCTAAAAATATATACTGTATGAGAGAAAATGTAGTGAAGTACAACACTTCAACAAAAACATACTCAAGAAAAAGTCAAATTACTGACTTTCTACTCAAGTACTCAATTACAGTTACGGGAGTAGGCTACATGTATTTATTTCCACTCTTGTCAATAAGTTAAAGGAACACTCCGCCCATTTTCAACCAGCTTTGTATCATTAGAACATCAGTAGTATATCAGAAAACTGTAAACTGTTTTGAAGTCTGTCATTTAATTTGACAGTTATTGAGTGTTAAAGTGTGGACCGGTGACATCACTGGTCCACACTAACTCAAATGAATAACTCATTAACTCAAATCAACTCTCAATAACTGTCAAACTATTCATCATTCATCTAGTTTGACAGTTATTGAGAGATGATTTGAGTTAATGAGTTATTAATTTGAGTTAGTGTGGACCAGTGATGTCACTGGTCCACACTTTAACACTCAATAACTGTCAAATTATATGACAGACTTCAAAACAGTTTACAGTTTTCTGATATACTACTGATGTTCTAATGATACAAAGCTGGTTGAAAATGGGCAGAGTGTTCCTTTAACAGAGGGCCCTTAAACTGAGGCAGTGATAACAAAGACATATACAGTGCATAAATACACACACACACACACACACACACACACACACACACACACACACACACACACACACACACACACACACACACACACACACACACACACACACACACACACACACACACATATGTATGAGAGTCTGGGACACATGGGCAAACACACAAACACACATACACATAAACACAGACAGACACAGGCACACAAACAGTGACACACACAGCAGGAC
>NW_028150009.1:0-6000 GCF_964638095.1 Poromitra crassiceps | reverse complement strand
ACAGACAGCTCTCTGGACAAACAAACTGACAGACAGCTCTCTGGACAAACAAACTGACAGACAGCTCTCCAATTATAGTAGTAAGATTGTGGTTGTGGTTGTGGCTGTTGCTGAGCGCATTAGCGTTATGAAGCTTTTGGAATTGAAGCGATGTAAACAGAGACATAAACCTACAAGAGGGAGGAGAGGGAGCGCGGGCAACAGCAGACACAATCCATAAAATACCAGTCATCCTTAAAGGATTAAAGGATTTCAAGAATTTCAACTGTTCATTTGATTTTGCCACAAAAAACCAGAGCGGTATGACATGCTGCTCCAGATGAGATGTAAATGTAGGTAAATCATAGCCCTGCTTGGTTACCACGCTGTGACCAACCCCATGATTACATGTCATGTCCCCATCATCATTACCACTGGCGCACCCCTTACCCAGATTTAGAGAGAGAGAGAGAGAGAGAGAGAGAGAGAGAGAGAGATCCTGCATGATCCTAACATAGCAGATGGATATGTCAGATATGCCTGGTCGGGCTTATTGAGATGCTTAGTGGTAAATGTAATGACCTGTGTGTGTTTGTGTGTGTGAGCGCACGCACACGTGTGTGTGTGTGTATGTGTGTGTGTGTGTGTGTGTGTGTGTGTGTGTGTGTGTGCGTGGGTGTGTGCGTGTGTCTGACCCTCAATCCACTGTTCCAATTACCCTGACTCTGTCTGGGGAAAACTCAGTCACTTTGCTATGACAGGCAGTGAGCGGTATGGATGGCAGAGCCAGTTACAACTTTATTTCGGCATTGCCGCTTGAGGGATGAGAGGGAGAGAAGTTTTGCCAGTCAGTGAAAGAAAGAAAGAAACATTGTTTATATTTTTGGTTAAAATGAGGAACGACCTACTCTGGCTGCCAAAAGGACAAAGTGGCCTACTACTGTATAGTGTTTGGAGAGACCGTCCGGTAACCTGAGGATCTCAAGTTTAATTCCTGCAACAACCAATTGTGTCCATCAATGTTGCTTTGTGTGCGAGTGGCAGCTGAATGACACAATGGTGTGAAATTGGAGAGTTTTAGTTTTGTGGCTTGGGTGAGGATTTGGATAGGCCCAAACAAAGCAGCAAAATAAAAATGCCTCAAAAGGGTGTTATAAACTAGCTGAACACACTGGTTCTAAGCTAGCTCACTGCACTTTGCTTTACTTTTGTTGAAAAAGAACATCAAATCTTGGTTCACTTCCTCTTACTCATAACACACATAATGACCACTCATTGCTGTTTAGGAAAACACTGTCCTTTACCATTTTCCATTTTCTACTCTTTAATATTTGATTATTTGTACAATGTGGATGACCTTTTCGACAGCGTGTGTGGCGATCTGGCTGACATGAGGTACTGCACGTGCTTTTGGCTGATCCTCTTCATGCTTGTTTACCTCTGGCTACTTTGAGATAGTCAGAGGAGCTCTGGCTTCCTTCACTTCACCTCGCAACTCAGACCATTGTCGCGTCACCGGTGTGTGTGTCATCTTCTCGGATACAGTTACATTGCACAGGTCTCTCTTTCGCGCTCTCTTTCTCGCTCTGTCTAATTGACACACATCAATAAATTCCCCTCTGCAATATCAATAAAACTCTTTGCATGACAATTTGCAAACTATAAAACTCTCTCGGCCTTCAGCCCTTCCTCCCTTATGAAGTTGCCATCTTCAGCTGGTTCTCAAACAGTTCATGGAAACTTTCCTCTCTGTGTCACATGAAGGGCAAGGCAGCAGTTTTCCGATGCTCCGCCCGTAGAGAAATAGCCGTCTCTAGTCTGAAGCATGGGAGTAGGGCATGTTTGACAACCCTCTTTTGGTGGGCTTCCCGTTTTGACCTGCAGGAGGGCAGGGGAGTGGGTGTATTCTGTTTGGGAGGTGTTTGCAGCCTGCTCCAACCCCCCCTTCCCCCCCCCCCCCCCACACACACACACCACACCATACCACCTGATGTAATGACCAGTGTTGGGCAAGCTACTGAAAATTAGTAATTAGTTACAGTAACTAGTTACTTGTCTCAAAAAGTAATAAAGGTGTTTTACAAATTACTGCATAATAAAAGTAATTAGTTACTAAGGAAAATAACTTTTGCTTTTGCATTACCTTTAAAAGTCTGCTTCAATTGTCTTATTAATGTCACATTATTTGAGTGTTGCTGTGGCACAGTGTGGGACAAGAGATACTGTCACATTTTATATAAAATTATACCTGCATGGGATACTTTGAGAACATTGATTCACTTACTGGGGAGGCTTGTAGCCTACTCAAGGTCATTAGCCTCTGAGCCTTATAGCCTACTCAAGGGCATTAGCCTCTGGGGCTTATAGCCTACTCAAGGTCATTAGTCTCCGGGGCTTATAGCCTACTCAAGGTCATTAGCATATGGGGCTTATAGCCTACTCAAGGTAATTAGCCTCTGAGGCTTATAGCCTACTCAAGGTCATTAGCCTCTGGGGCTTATAGCCTACTCAAGGTCATTAGCGTCTGGGGCTTATAGCCTACTCAAGGTCATTAGTCTCTGAGGTTTATAGCCTACTCAAGGTCATTAGCCTGTGAGGCTTATAGCCTACTCAAGGTCATTAGCCTCTGGGGCTTATAGCCTACTCAAGGTCATTAGCCTCTGGGGCTTATAGCCTACTCAACGTCATTAGCATATGGATCTTATAGCCTACTGAAGGTGATTAGCATCTGGGGCTTATAGCCTACTCAAGGTCATTAGCCGTCTTGCTTATAATCCCATCGTCTTTGGCGGCATCTCTCCCTGGAGTAGATCTGATGATCATAAAGCAGATAATCCTCTGAAGTTGTCTGCAATTTTCACGTCCTAAAGTAACTAGTAACTAGTCCATATACATTTCAGTAATTATAATTGAGTTACTAAATTTGAAAACGTAATAGATTACTAGTTACTGCAAAAAATAGTTTAATTACAGTTACTCCCAACACTGATAATGACTACACTTAATTTCACTGATGAGCAATACAATTGCACAAGTAATAACATTATCTGCAGATTGGCTTACATTGGGCATCACAGTATTGAAGTTCTCTCCATAATAGTGCCTCTCTTTGGTATTTGTTAAATGTGGACTGGTACAGTCTATCCATTAGCCTTGTCTGGCGCAGTCTATCCATTAGCCTTGTCTATGTAAAATTCCACTCAGATCTCCAGCATGTGTGAAACCATAGAAACAGACTGGCCTTTGTTTCTTGAGCTGGGGAAAGTGTCCTGTGAGCTGAACTGTGAGAAATACTGCTGCGGCAGATGCCTGGTCCACATCACACACATTCGGTGTTAAAGGGAGGGGGGGAAAGTGAAAATAATTTATCATATTAATAAAAGGTGCAACATTTTAAAGGTCCAAAGATGATTTTCCATGGTAGAATTTATCAACACCTCTTTCCAGTAAACTCTTTTTCCCATTCTGAACAGGCAGCACCAGAAACAGACAATGCTTTGAGTTGAAGGAGAGGTGTAAGGCTGTCAATCCCACAGTTTCTGTCCGTATGGGGCCTGTCCTGCAATTCTTATTAATTTCAGACCCAAATGGATAGCCTGCTTGTGGTTTGTCAAGAGTAGTTAGTGTAGACATTCAGTCGATGCTACTTTCATCAACTCTCAACACAGCTGTCTTGATGGAAACGGATGATAAATTTAACCTGAAGCTGAAGTGTCTCCATGTCACCAAGTTAGATGCGTCGACAGTTACAGATGCACTTTTGGGGAAATAGACCTTAGCCCAATTAGAGTGGCCAGCTACAGTACACGGAGCCTAGTTGGAGCAGTCTGCACATAGCACAGTTAAGGGCTAGCCTACTTTCAGCTCCAATACCCCAGTTAGAGCAAGACCCAGAAGAGTCAGTCTCTCCATGAGAACAGAGTCCAAATAAGTCATGGCAACTCTGAGCTAACGCTGGAGCTACCCTCAACCCAAAAGAATGACTGAAGACTGGGCAGTGTTGTCACAGGGAGCCAGGACCGGGGAGGGGTGCATTACATTTACACATTTTGGCATTTAGGTGCATGGCACTAGTAACTTACAGTAAGTGACTCAGTGTTTTGCTCAAAGACACTTTGGCAAATAGATGACAGTGTCATACAGTAGCTTTTTTTCCTCTAACGGTGCAAACACACCAGCTCCGAGAGCGGCACTAAGGGAAATTCGGCTTGAGCAGGAGCCTGGCCGTTCACATTAGTGTTCTCTAGAGAGAGAGTGGCGTCAGCGGAGGACCAAAATGCGAGACTCATTAGCCAATGAACAGCCAGGAATGGGTCTCATGCTACTTTTGCATGCTAAAATAAAGCTGATAATGTACAATTTGATTCAAGAGGGGAAAAACCCTTTCAGAGTACAACACAAACTGTCTATTTTGCTGCAACTCGACAGTGCTGCTTAATCCAGGACCTTACTTCCTGGAACTCTTGAGAGTAAAAAACTGGTCCATTGGAGTGAATGGATATGTCGCAACTCTTCTATCTATACGACTCTGGTTCACATCAGACACCGGTCACAACTTGCACCAACTTCCTGCCTGGCTCGACACAAACGCTCGCAGCTCACACAAGAAACAGACCAGACGGCGAAACTGGTGTTGCAGAGTGAAGAGCCGGCGCAGCGCGCCACGGCCGCCCTGAGCAGTCTCAAAGTGGATGCGATCAGGTCGTATAAACCTGTGCAGCGTTCTCCCTGCCCCACTGGTCGCTTGGTGCTGCAGCTTGATTGGCTGAATGGCTGTGTTGCGGTTTGAATTTGTCCCCGCCCTCTCTTCGCAACGCAAGCCAAGTCCGTGTCACCAGGTATCCCAGCCGCCCAGCAGTGGCATCCAATACACAATGAATGGGGGCGGCTTTTTGACGGCAATCAAATCATGTATAGTGGGCATGGGCCATAACAAGAGCGGTGAAAGGAAACTGGCTGCACTTCCAGCTATTCGCGGCGGAATTCATGATGACCTTACCTTACATATTACTTTATGGTATTGTTATTTATCTTTTACAGTACCACTATAATATTCCTAGAGGGACTTTTGCATGAATATTTTTATAGTGTCATACAAAATTCCTTATGGGATTATTAAGCTCTTTTTCATAATGGTGAGCCGAGCTCTTTCCGAGGTCTGGTTGACAAACATTAGGCAAGACATCTGATGTGCTGCAGGCTGGAACATAGCATTGGTTCTTTCCAGTTTACTTCCCAAGGTCAAACAAGTGCCTCTGGACTGTCAAACGCAGGCGAGCAGTGACTAAACTATATTCCCCAGAGCGCTAGCATGGAGGAACTCCTGGCTATAAAAGGGAACGAGGACAGTGAGGAGTCTTGGAGGGAGACTCGGGTTCGAGGCTGCAACTCATCATGGGTGTTATTATCTGGAGCTTAATGGTGGAGTAACAATGCCAGTTTCAGTAGGTGCTGCCATTAAATAGACAATTTGCTCAAGGTATAAACTGTGGTGCACTGATGTGAAATGGAGACGCTCCACTGTTGATATTGGATCGGAGCGTTGAAGCCAATGTTAAAATAAACACCACGTCTTGCATTTAAAGTCTCAAGTGTTTTCTTTTCTATAACGTCTTTTTGCCATCCTCATCATCACCATACACTCGTCCTCCTCGTCCCCCATTGAATCACTGGGCCCTGCCGATCCCTCCGCCTGTGTCCTTGCAGTCTCATCTCTGTCTGTCTCATCACCCCACCTCGCCCCTATCTCCCCAAGACTCTGTCCCTGCTCCCTCCGTTTTTATGTAGGTCACAGCCCAGAGAGAAGATAAAGGAGCTCGGGGGTGGTGGAGGTTTCTGGCAGGGTGGTGGTGGTGGAGGGGCAGGGTTCTGAGGGGGGGGAGCGTGGGTTCCGGAGCCATGTGGCATTGTACCTGCTCATTCATAATGGATGAAGGGCAGCAATAATTGATGATGCCGGTGAGTAACCTGAGGATGCGGTGGGACACGGAGACTTGCTTCGGCCCTAGCCTTCTTTTCCTC
>NW_028150010.1:0-6000 GCF_964638095.1 Poromitra crassiceps | reverse complement strand
TATGTATCCACTTTCTCTCAACCTGCCTTTCTTCATGTAGGCCTAGTGACTTCCTACATTTCCCACAATGCATTTCGACAGCACCCAGAGAACCATGTGTTTGCATCCAGCTGTAGGTTTGAGGTGTAAGTCTTCTGTGATGAATCTCTCGCTGATTGCTGAGCGTCTCGGAGAAAGAAGTCCTCGCTCTTTGATTCTGAGGGACTGGCACCAGAACCTGGTGTTTACTGTTTTGGATCAAACAGCAGCAGATGCAACTCCATTGTAGGTGCTGAAAATATCTCAGTATGATCCGTGTGTCATATAGGCTGTACTTGAAAACCAGGGGGTTCCTCCGTATATAACCCCCCCACTAAAAACATGCAGAAGATCCGATCGTCATCGTCATCCGACCAGTGACGACAACATCCGAAGTTGGTCCCCGGGCGCTGTACGAGAAAGCGACCACTGCTCCTGGCCTGCCCCTCGGAGGAAAGGACATGCCTGGATGGGTTAAATGCAGAGGACACTTTTCACCGGCCACCGTCAGCATGAGTGCGTTGTGGCCGCATGCATGTATTGTGGTGTTCGTGTGACAATAAAAGACGGGCTTGTCCGTTACGAGTATGCTCACCTGAGCTTCTCAGTGAGCCATTAGCTCAAACGAGTAACAGCTGCATTGGGAAAAATAGCATAGTTGGGGAGGAAAAGGCTAGGCAAGAAGTTTATAGTAGGTTCAAGAACCTACATTCTGTGATCATTCTATGGCTAAGATGTTTAGATGATAGATTTTTTTTTCTTTTGGATTATTTTTTGGGAATTTTTGCCCTGGATAGGGCAGTTTGCAGATAGGACGGGTGGGGAGAGAGAGGGGGGATGACATGCAACAAAGGACCATGGGTTGGATTCGAACCCGGTTCGGCCACGCCAAGAACAAAGCCTTTGTGGCACGTGTTCTACCAGGTGAGCCAGTGGTACGCCCCGTTTAGATGATTGATTTGATATGGACATTTTATAATAACTAGGCATCTCACTAAAAGTAACAATACTTGAGTAGGATTTGTCGTAGTAGTCCTTCCACCTCTGGTTGGGAGAGCAGGTCGCGTGTGGCGGACAGAGCGACAGCGACCACCCACCAGTTCCCATGTCCGGATGGTGAGATGTGGCACTTCAGGGAGGGGTGGTGCACTAGATAGCCTATATGCCAAGTAGCTGGCGCAGAGGCAGTGTTGGTGTAGCCGTAGGACATACAGCTAACTACTGTATCTGCATCTGGAATGATTTGTTCTTCAATCTCTTCCACTTCACAACTCAGCCATGGTGCTACTCTTCATGTCGTCATCGATCACATGTCGTGTGAACTCGAAGACCTCCTCTACCCCGCACCCAGAAAGTGTGATGTAGATCGGACGAATGGTTCTCGAGATGTGCGAAGGTCACACACACACACACACACACACACACACACACACACACACACACACACACACACACTCACAGAAAGTGCCCAATCAAAACGGGCCTGTTCTGAACGAGTTGATTGCTTGGTCTGTATGAGGGCCAAGCAATCAACTTACTGTTGAGACTTGTGGAGGTGTCATAAGGTTCAGCAGTGAGTTCTGTTCTGCACAAAAGGATTGTCAAAGGGAGCAATCATCGACTTGGAGGCAAGGTGATGACTGTGTGATATCACTGTTCCTCACCACAGGACCCTGATACACTCAAAGGACACACTCAATCACCACAGCGTGAGTGTGTAAGGGTATGACTCATAAGCCCTTTTCCCACATGCGCTTTGTACCGCAAAATGACCGGAAGGTCGTCTAATGCCTGCATGTGAGAAAGGCGCCGTGCCGGTATAAGCGCGACCCCGTCGTCCCCGACATTTCACCACTTTCGACCCAGTCAGAAGAGCGGTATGCTCTTAAGGGGACGCAAGTGGAAACGGTTCCAGTCATTTTCCTTACATGAGTTACATGAGTCTTTCAGAAAGTCTTTCAGAAAAGAAAAATCTTTCCTCAGTTTTTCCTCAGTCCAAATCAATTTGCAATAGACTTTAGACAGTGGCATCATCATATCATCATCATCATCATCATCATCATACTATAAAGTCTGTCTGTCTGTCTGTCTGTCTGTCTGTCTGTCTGTCTGTCTGTCTGTCTGTCTGTCTGTGTGCGCGTTCAGATTCAGATTCAGATTACTTTATTTATCCCAGAAGGGCAATGCAGTTTCACAGCCTACCCAACACCTTAAAAGCTCACAGGCGAGCAACAAAATTTGACTCCTGACAGATATGACAAGACATAACATAATGTAACAGCATGACATACAAATAAAACATAAAATACCATGTTGGAGATAACAGATCAATTTGCATAAGAACATGAACAAGAAATAGCACATTTATGTCTCCAGATATTGCAGATCAGATCTCCTGCTGTATGTGACATTTTGTTATATTGTTTAAGCTGGCACATGCAATGTGAAAACAGAGAACCAACAGAGAGATGACATTAATAATGATATTATAGCAGCTATATTACCGGTACATTATTTATTTATTTAGTTATAGTTAGTTAGTTAGTTGGTTAGTTGGTTAGTTGGTTGGTTGGTTGGTTGGTTGGTTGGTTGGAGTTAGTTAGTTAGTTAGTTAGTTAGTTAGTTCGTTCGTTAGTTAGTTAGTTTGTTCGTTCGTTAGTTTGTTAGTTAGTTTGTTCATTAGTTCGTTAGTTGGTTATTTGTATTAGTTTTTAGTACTTATTTCACATACAGATTACAATACGTACTTGTGCCTTATTAAATTTAAAGCCATGGTAGAATCATGTGTATGGATCACATGCAATGTTTGTGAAGACTTATGTTTTCATGGGCCAAACAATTCTGCTGCTGTGTTGTTGGTTAATGTCCACCTCATGGGTGCTTATAGGGACAAGTGTGTGTTTGTCTGGAACTGTAAATGATGAAATGTAGAGAAAGAATAGAAAGAATTATCTTTTCCCCCACCTATTTTTATATTCTGAATTCCCAATTTTGATCTATGTTCTGTAAACCCCAGGGGCCCCTGGGCACGGAAGCTCTCAGTGGGCCAGGGGCCGGTTGCACAAAGCACCTTAAGTTAAGATTTTCCTTAGAGTCCGTAAAATTATGTCCATAAAATAAAATCGCTTACACAAAACACCCTAAATCTTCTCCTTAAGGTTAAACATTTTAAGGAAAACGTAAGCACAAGATTTAAGGGTGATTGGTGCAACCAATTTTGTTTTATGGACACCTTAACTCGGACTCTAAGGAAAATCTTAACTTAAGGGGCTTTGTGCAACCAGCCCCAGACTGGTTTCTGAGACCAATGGAAGCTGTCCACATGCAGCTGAAGTGGCCAGGCTTTGTTGCTGGAGTCATGGTGTTGGAGCATGGTTTTCTAGACAGGTGACGTTAAGTTTTTTGGACCAGAATTCCCCCACATTTTTGTTAGGTGAGGCCATATTGAGGTGCTGACATTCAGCCCTAACCTTTATAAGGTTATGTTTCATTGCGGAGGGCTATGCTCTTCTACACCCTGTGAAGTCAGTTGGTGGTGAAAAGTCTGAAGGGCCACAGGGAGGAGTAGGGTTTCCAAGTAAGGCTCATTTGGAGTGCCCTTCCTCATCATGCTTCAGGACCGTCACATGTGGCAGATCTATTTCACTCGATTATTTGTGATTATGTGAAGTCTTCAAATTGTGCTATGATGACCTTTGGATTTTAATGTTTTTTATTGTTTATTATCTTGCTTTGTAATACATCTTTCTCAATCTTTTTATTTCTCTATGCTCTTTTCTTTTCATCTCTTTTATGTAAAGCACTTTGAATTGCCTCTTGTTTAATGTGCTATAACAAATAAACTTGCCTTGCCCAAACTATGCTATAGTTATTCATGCATGCGCTGTGAAGCTCTTAGGTGATGGATGCAATATAGTGTGTTATCGCACATCGCTATGAACTATTGTGTCACTGTCCATAATACAGTTTACTCAGAGCAATTTTTACAATCTATTACTATCTTAATTTGTCCATACACTTCTAACCTAAAAGAAAGCTAAAGGAGTAAAGCCCAATTTATGCTTCGTCTGCCGACACTTTTGAAACGGTCGCCGACAGAAATGAGGACTTGAGTCGACACTTTCAAGTGTCGGCGAGCGGTGTCTGCGACCTGGTGACATTTCTAGTGTCGCTGACTACGTCATAGTGTCGCGCAAGTATAATTGGCTATACTGTATAGACGGCACGCGCTTGACTTCCTTGTTTTGGTTTTCGCTGATTGAAATGAATGAACGTGTCCCCGCTATTTTTATCAGCCTGTCCTTGATGTATGACTTCGTGAAAATCACAAAGAACAATTTCCCAGAGAAAGAGGATGTGAGTTGTGTGATTGTGTGTCGTTTATATGCGGCTGCAGCCAAGTACGTTATTGCCTCCGAGGTGGTTTCACTGTGCATTCCATTCCCTCTCTTCTCTTGGCTGTCTGCACTGATAGCGTTCGAGTGTCACGTGACCGTTGAACCGAGGCGAACGTTCACTGAAGTATAAATGCAACACCATGAGCGACACTTTCTTTTTCGTCTGCGACCATGTGCTGAGCGACACTTTCTAATAAGTATAAATTAAGCTTAATCCTTCTTCTGTTTAAGTGGATCCTCAAACCAATGTCCCTTAATTGCCACTTGGTCGGGGATTATAGCCTCTCAGAGAAAGAGGGCCGTGCAGATGGCTTTGATCAGCTCATTCATCACGACCTGAAAGGGTAAACTCATTTCACCTGTGCACCATCACTCCCCGATAAGAAACTAATGAGATTAAGTTATGAAGGCAGGGCAGTTGAAAATTCAAAGTCTTCAGGATAATAAGCACACCCTGTAGCCATTACCCCTCTTTCTCTCTCTCTCTCTCTCTCTCTCTCCCTCTCTCTCTCTCTCTCTCTCTCTCCCTCTCTCTCTCTCTCTCTCCCTCTCTCCCTCTCTCTCTCTCTCTCTCTCATGACCTCATATCTAAATCTATGTGCCCTGAACAGCGTCTCCTTTCATCTGAAACGCAGCCTGGATTATTTGCTCTGAGTGGTCTGAAGCACAGGCACGTACTGTACCTTTCCCTAGAGACTCGTACCCAACATCTGTAGGCATTTTGGCCTGGAGGGCGGCCAGACGCAACCTGTGAGGGACAAAACACAAATCAAACGGAGAGCAGCTAACCTTTGAAAGTTGTTGTTCGACCACAGCAGAGATGAGAGGATGCTAGATGTTTCTGCGTTCTCTCTGCTTTTAGCTTACGTAAGTGTGTGTGTGTGTGTGTGTGTGTGTGTGTGTGTGTGTGTGTGTGTGTGTGTGTGTGTATGTGTGTATGTTGAGAGTCCACCTAGACCGAGTCAAGACCAAGACCGAGGGGGGGGGGAATCCCAACCAGGGGTACGTGTACCCCTAGGGGTACTTGGGCAGCTTGCCAAATGTTACATTACTGATAAATGGCTCAAAAACGTCAGTTGCTGTCACTCCAGATTCAGGTTTAGGGGAGCTTGGTTACAAAAGGAAAAGGAGGCCATGCCCATACACTGGTAGTTCAGTGGAAAATATATTTTGTATGGATTTCTTTGCATGTCATATTACACTAAAAGCTCTAGAACAAATTTAGGAGCATCATCTGCAGTAGAAAATAACTTCAAAATAACACAATTAGAGAATGCAGAACAATGCAATGACTGTTTTGATCATAGTTGCACTGTTATCTCTCCCTACAATATAGTTTTTTTTTACCTTTATTTATACAGGGAGAGTCTCACTGAGAGCAATGCTCTCTTTTTCAGGAGTGCCCTGTTCACATTCTCACACACATTCATACCTGGAAGCTGACCAGTACAACCACAGTCTGATCTGCTGGCCACTGATCAGCTCCACTGGAGCAGTTGGGGTTAAGGGCCTTGCTCAAGGACACCTCAGTGGTGGTAATGAGGGAGGGGCAAGCGCTGCCTTTTCACTTTCCCCACCCAGATTT
>NW_028150011.1:0-6000 GCF_964638095.1 Poromitra crassiceps | reverse complement strand
TGATTATAGGACAGTCCACGGGAATGAGTAGGAGTTCATAGTTCTAGTTCCAGACCAGGTCAACTATTCACATTAGGGGGTCCCAGGTTTAGTGGAATCTCTTGACAGAGGGTCATCTGATCTTTTCCAGCTTTACATTCTGCATCACGTCTCTGATCCAGTGGCTGTGTGATGGAGGAGTGAATAATATTATTCTTATAATATGATATTGAATAATATCAGGCGTCTAGCTAATAGAGAGGATAAACCAATGACCCAGCCGGGTCTGAGAACCCACCCCAAAAACAGCAACATATTACAGTCATAAGCTGTTGAAATGGCTTGAAAAACAGATGAGCAGAAAGGTGCAAGTTTGGGGCAGGACCAGAACATATGACAGGTGGTCACCGGGCTCTGTTTACATCTGTCACATATAGGGCTTATACTTGGGAATATTCTTGCAAGTTTCGCTTTGGAGAAGTGTAGCCGATGTAACACTTTAAACTGTATCAAGGAATGTCTGGAGCATATGGAGGTAAGAATGGACTCTAGCAAGAGCCATATCCCATTCCTCGTCTGACAGCGGGACCCCCAGATCATTTTCCCATTGTTCTCGAATATGAGATATAGAGAGACTACCATTATCCATGATACGGGAATAAATCAATGATATTCTACCCTTATTTAGCACATTGACCCTTAAAGTCGAGCTGAACCCAAGAATGACTTTTCTTTTCTTTTAGTTCAAATACCTGGGTATGCAGTGCACCTATTTAATAATGTATGCAAAACAAATCACAACCATCTAATTTCTTTAGTTTTTCACACACTTTTTCACATCAAAAGTTCGTTTTTCAAGATTTCATTGATAACAGTAATTTACAGTTTGCTGACGTCACCTTGTACTATCATATTTCTACCATTTCAACCAATCATATCACGAAATGCAGCTGTCAATCAAATCTTCATTTCTGGATAATTTTCTCTTCCAAATGAAGTCGAAAATGGCGCCTATAGTGCCTGTCATCTGGCAGAATTCCTATCCCATAAACTAACTACTAACTTGGCCAATTATTAGAAACATGAACAAAAAACAAAATGTATAATCTCTAAGAATGCAAAGAAATGTAACTGGCTCGTTAAAACGCGCATTCCAGGAATATCGTATCGTTACAGCAGCGATAATGGCGCACGCATCTGAGAGCTTGGTTATCAGGGGTCGCACTTCGGAGATTCCAGGCCGACGTGCTGCACTCTCTGCTTGGCAACACGAAGGCAGCTGGCTGCCTGCGGCTCGCTGAGCTCCACTCCTCCCGTCAAAAGGCTCTTCCCGAGGGGAGCGCCACAACACACTGAATCCCACTCGATTTGGAGGCGGAACACGCCAGGATTGGCCAAAGCCCAATCCAGTCCCCAGAATTGTCAAATAAAATCATCGACATGATACTATGACCCGCCTCTCAACCAGTCATCTTAGACAAACTATGTTTTCAGTCTGAAATGGACTCATTATGCACGTGACGAACAGGTTCAGTTCGACTTTAATAAGGAATCCAAGCAGGAGAAAGGAGGAAGCTTTGCATTTCTTTAAAAAACAAAATTATAGTAATGAAAATGTATGTAATTTCGTGTATATTAATGTTTATCGTGTAATATGTTACGTACACTATGTCAACTTGTGGACCCAAGGAAGATTAGCGGATTGCCATGGCATCAGCTTAATGGGGATCCCAAAAATAAACGAATAACCAAATACTTATCCTGGCCGAATCAAATGTAATTCAATGAAAGAGTGCTCAGTGATTTTACTTGATTTGATTTGATCATGTCTGAGCAGACCTGCTTTTACCTTCACCGCTGTCCCAGGATCTATTCTGGGAGAGCGATGACATACACAGGGCTGATCTAGGCCAGCAGCGTATTGCAGCCAGGCAGCGGGCAGGACCCATGTGTTTGACGTGCTTCTCTGTGCCCCCCGTGTGCCAGGTGGGCCATGTGGACAAGATGGGTCAGTGCGCTCTGGTCCACGCCGGGCTCAAGGGACACACAGAAATCATCCACACCCTGCTGGGCCAAGAGTGGGCCTCAGAGAACCCCACTGACCCGCCCCAGCCCCAACAACACTGCAGTGAGACTGGGCCTGGGAAGAAGCAGGCAGTGCAGCAGGCCCTCACAGCGGCCTCTAGTGTGGGACACACTCAGGTACATGTACAGTATCACAGCCCAACACATTTTGAACGCATTGCTGAAATGACTTTTTTTCTGGAGAGTCCAGCTCAATGTTAACCTTGCTTGCAAGATGGATAACCTCGCGAGATCAAGAGAGATTCTCTCGACGTATCCATCTTGTCATGCACAGGCAGTTAAGATGATTGGTCAAACCATGCCGGCCCGACCAATCAGCGGCAGCCGTAGGCGGGCTCAGGCTCGTCTGGGCAAGTAGTGGGTACATGGTCTTTGTAGTTCTTTTCACTCGTCAACATGGCTGCCGCCACGGAAGTGACAGGCAGTCTGAATTAAATTTAATGTAACGTTCCCAATTCTATGTATTAAATTCTAAAAAACGACCCTCAACATTTGGGAAGGCTAAGCCACACAACTAGTTCGTTATAATCTAACTAAATGCTTCGAAGGTGACTTTACGACCGTGAGGACTCAATCAATGAATACCACGGAGATCAAGCACAGGCACCTTCGGCGATCTGATTGGTTGAAGTTAACACCCACCAGCGGTGATAGACAGATGGGTCATCCAATCACCTGCCAAGTAGCTTAGAAAAAGTGCCCGCCTCCGTCAGCGGGTCTGGTTACTGCATTCCCAGATCGACTGGTTTAGTGAAACTATGTGGAGCTATACCGTCCATCTGGCAGCGTCAGGTTAGCTCAATGTAGGCTGTACCAAAAAGATGGGACGTAGTGAGCGTCACGTCAGACATTGGTTTGTGGACTCATTGGCATTTTGGCCGCTGCCATCTTGATTATTTGGAGCCAGAAGTGATGAGAAAACCAGCAACGCTGCCTGCTATTGGTCCAGAAGTGATGAGAAGACCCACAGCGCTGCCTGCTATTGGTCCGTGATCGGCGAGCTGGGCGATCACTGGACAGGCAACACAATCACGCCCAAGGGGTGAGGGAAAAGGGGCTGTAAGGGGGGGCTAGGTAACCTTGCAAGCAAGCTGGATTCTCTTGTGAGATCTGCGGTTTGGTTTGTGAACAATACCGCCCCCATCTGGCAGTGTCGGGCTAGGGGGGCTGTGGGTGGTGGGGGGGCACTGTCTTTTTTTATCGTCTATTTTACTCTAAACTCTTTTTTTTGTACCACCAGCCTGTTTATTTCTTCTGTAAAGTTGAGCATTTTAACATGGGAGTGAATGGGGAATGACTCCCTTTTGGAGCCTCAACTCAAGTGGCCATTCAAGGAACTACATTTGTTTTGGTACTTCCGCATTGGCCTCAATTTTGACAACCAGTACTCCCCACCTGGGTCTTCTTCACACAGAGGTGCACTAAGGTGCTGTTTGCTGTTTGCTATGGCCGAGGGGCTGTGGGTGCATCGGTTCTGCTACTGCACATATCCAGCAACCCAGAGGACTATGAAATTGTCTTTTCCTTCCAGGTGGTGAGGAGCTTGCTGGACCTGAATGATGAACAGCTGGCTGTGCAGACGGACGCCCACGACTCTCTCTGGGGAGAAACAGGTGCATTCCTCCTATCAGTCATACACATTTAGCTTTCTCACCCCCTTCCTGTACGTGTGTCTGACTCTAGAGTCATGTTCAAGGGTTATATTTCAGCTATATTCTAGACTAAATGAGTTCTGCCTGATACATTCATATTAAACAAAGCAACTACCTGTTTATGGATGCACAGCAAGGTCTTTGAATGGAGCTGCAGGCCTAGTAGCTACCCTCTTACCAGATTTCAGTGTAATGATTTGAAGATGGTCTGGTTTGATATGAAATAGTTGATTAGATTGCAAATTGTTTATTTTTTTTATTTTTGAAGCAGAAATGGCGTTCACGGAGCATATCGTGTCCAGCCATATTTGTCTAAAAAAGCAGCTGTTATTGAATTTGTCATACCTTTTCCTCCATCAGAAATGTTAGTGCAGCTCTCACAGTTCTGTTATGTCCATCTCCTAAAAGCTTGTCTGATGAGGTCTGGCTCTCTCCCTACAGCACCATTAGAGTCTAATACTATTAGATGTTCTCCACTAGTTCTGAAGTGAGATGGGGAAAGGGAGCGAGCATGAAATACCCGTCTCTGAAACATGCACCTTGGCATGTACCAGTGCGTGGTCTTGCTTGTGTTTAGTGTTGGATAGAAACGGTAATATTCTAATCATTGGACGACAATCCATTTATGAAACAAAAATAACAATAGCCAAGGACATTGCAATTCAATATTTTATATTTTATTATTTAAAGAGTAATTGTAGTCTATCCAGTAGGTTATTATCATAGCAATTCTGAAAACTAAACTTGAAGGCCTAAATGTGTACAATTATACACATGAATAGGATAATATAATATGAAATTTGAAATGAAAATGCATGCTACTACTATACCTCCTCTTTTCCTTCTACAGCACAATCAAGTCTATCGACAGAGATGTAATGGAACTGTGTGAAATCCCCTTTTTAGTAGGAATAGTAATTGCAATGGTTTGATTTGCATATAGGGGCAATTGCTTCACTAACCGTTGCTATTTTGAGTAGCTGCGCAAAGTCACCTTAAACAAAAATAATCGTATCCATTATATGCTGAGGATTTCTATTTAAAACACAGCAGGTTCACGGTTGACTTGTTCACTCATGGGTACAGTAACACGTGTCGACTTTACTTGGAGGTTAGAGAATGGCATTACCATTATTCAGGGAACCCCTGAGCTGTAAGAGCAGTAATGCAGGCCAAGCAGTGTAGGAAATTAAAAAAATATTTTGCCCCCCACTGTCTAAAAACTGGGGGCATTTACAACATTTTGGGGGCACTTAAAAAAAATTGTAATTAGTGCATAAAGTTGCTAAAACATAATGTAAACAACAGCGCTGTTTGTGTCAGTGTGTTCTTCATCGTTGTCTTCTGGCAGCCAGCTTGCAGGTGCTGAGCGTGTGTTAGAGATGGAAATTAAATGAATTGAATGAAAATAAAATTATCAAAATATTGGGGGCAATTTTTGCCCGTGGATCAAGGTTTTTAGGGGCATTCTGAGATTTCTTGGGGGCATTTTTGCCCTTGCCCCAGGCTAAATTCCTACACTGAGGCTAAGGCATATGTTTTAAGCTCCCCCCCTGATTTTTTATCCCATTTTTATCCCCCATTAGGGCTCATTTTAATTTATTTATCCTGGTTGCTGCTCCACCCTCTGCCGATCTGGGGAGAGCCGAAACTGGCTCCATGCTTCCTCCGAGACATGGGCAGTTAGCCAGCCGCTTCTTTTCACCTGACAGGGGAAGCTTCACCGGTAGGACATAGCACGTGGGAGGATCACGCTATTCCAACCAGTTCCCCTCCCTCCGAACAGGCGCCCCTAACGACCAGAGAAGGCACCACTTCAGCGACCAGGATATTGCATGTTTTGGTGTGGGGTTCCTATATGAAGGAAACCCCCAGGGAAAACGGGGAGAACATGCAAACTCCACACAGAAAGGCCCTTTTTGACGACCGCACCCAGGCGGTGGGCACTCTAGGACATGCGGACGGGCACGCACTCCTTCAACGCTCACAGCGTCCCAGGTGGGAATCGAACCCAGGACCTTCTAGCTGTGAGGTGACAGCGCTTACCACGTGCCCCCGTTTTAAGCCATTTTGATATCCAATATGTATCACAGAGGTGCAGATTTACATAAAAACAAACAACAAACAAAGGTAAAAAAAGAAGAAGCATGGAGCACGTTACAGTTCAACCCAGGCCACAGTGTGAAGAGCGACAACACCTGCCATGCAATTCAATGAGATTATTTATGAAATACCGCCAGGCGCCAGCCCTACTTTTCTCTCTGTCTCTGTTTTCCCCTCCAGC
>NW_028150012.1:0-2500 GCF_964638095.1 Poromitra crassiceps | reverse complement strand
TTCTGTGTGGACAAAAGGTAGATCTACACAGCTTCACAGCATCAACGCAGCTGTTTCATGACTTCTGGAGTCTGAACACAGTGTCGAATGTCGGCCTAATCATCACATTTGAACATGTTGAAATAAATGACGGTTCTGCTGTCATCTTTCTTTGTGAGATGAAGTCACACTTTGGACCGTTTCTTCCTCTCTGCCATAACTCCTCGCAAGTTTTGATATCAACGCTGCAGTAAATGTCAGAACACATAGGTCAGGGCTATTCAACTCAATTGTTCAGGGGGCCACATTGTGAGAAACCTAAGACCTAAGACCGTTCCCCAGCTATTAATCCCATTATATGTACACTTGACACAACGCGCCACCACAATTTTCTAAACTTGTATTTCACTACATGGCAAAAGTAGCTTAATTTTCATTTAAAAGTGCTTAATTTCTGTGCAACAAAAGCTGTGTTAAAGCCCCAAAAGTAAACGCATTTGAAACAAATCTAAGTATTCTACAACACATGTCAGCCATTTGAAATATAATTTGGTCAATTCTGACCTCTCTTAGCTACACCACAGCATTGTAGACATTTATAGTGCATCAGGAAAGGAAAACAACTGTAAACATTCTTCCTTGTTTAGAACCTAGCTAGCTACATCACACATCTCCTGAAAAACCATTTATAATGCATCTTTCTTGACTAGCTACATCACAGCGCCATCTCCTGAAAAACATTAATATTGCACCTTTCTTGTGGCTACATCACACCATCTCCTGAAAAACATTTATAGTAGATCTGCCTTGTTTAGCGCCCTTTAGCTAGATCACATCTGAAAAACAACCAGTCGGGTGTAATAAGTAAATGAGGTTTAATTGTAAAAAATATATATATATATTTTTTTTTGTATTTTTTTTTGTATTTTTTTCTCATCCGCGGGCCGCCCTGAAATAGGTGAATGTGCTTGAATGGGAGAAAGAGACAGAGTGAAACTGCATGTAATTGTTGTCAGTGTGTGTGTGTGTGTGTGTGTGTGTGTGTGTGTGTGTGTGTGTGTGTGTGTGTGTGTGTGTGTGTGTGTGTGTGTAATGGGCATGTCCATGTGTGTTTACGTTCAGGTAGCGCTGTATTCAGAACAAACTGTTCCAGGTCGGGGTTATTATTCTCCGCGTTTCTATGGGAACCAGATTTGAGTGTTGTGCTGAGAACAGGAGGCGAGCGCTACGCTGGGTTTTCAGAAGCCAGCCCAGAAGCCCTCTGGAGGAGGGGGGGGGGCAACAAGCTGCAAAAAGCAAAGTTATGTCTCTCTTATCCAGCCTTTACCCAAAACCATGTGAGCCCAGTGCATTGGCCACCCTGGCTTTTCACCGTCTAAGTCAGGGGTGGGCAACTATTTTTCATGGGGGGCCACATGAGAAACCCAGATTGTTGCCGGGGGCCGAACAAATATTGTCATGCCGTAACCCATGGATGGGCAACTTTGATGATAGAGAGGGCCACAAAAAATGTCCTCGCTACCACGCTAATTTGGGGCATTTGAAGCCAGATTTAGAGGAATAACTAATTTTAAATTAACAGTTGTGATGTCATTATTCAGTCTTAACCACCAATATTTGATCCTTTTCTCACTCACTCCTATGTCACCACCTGCTCTCTCCCTGCAGGGCTTGAAATTAACTTTTTTGACCACCTGCCAATATGGCTGCTAGATTTTAAAGTTACCAGCCAATTACAATTTCCACTAGCCAAAATGTTTTTATTGAAATAAACCAGAATATGAGTGGGTTAATTTAAGCATAAGTATCAGTAAGTGGCCCGGGATTCTCAAAGCCTGTGTTGAGGGTCACACAAACAAAAATGCACTCTTGAAGCTAAATAAATCCAAAAACAATGAGTTAATTATTTAAATGTCTACTTCAATGTAGCCTTTTAGTCATAAAGATTATTGAAAGATATTCCATATTCCAGACTGAAATGCTATAACAGAAGTGGAGTATTGTCCAGAATGACATGAACATTTGGACACTTATTCAGTGGGTATCTTGCATGTTGCGTTCAGGTGCACTGTAAAAAAAAAAAAAAAAAAAAAAAAAAATGCAATTCCATCGCGGGCCACACAGATGGCGCCCGAGGGCGTATTTTGCCCATGTGTGGTCTAGGTTGTCATTAGCATCTCTTTTGATAGCATTCTTCACAACCCTATAGAGAGGCAAAGTGGAACGTCACTTCCTGCTTCAGCACTGTACCAGAGATTTTCATCCGCCATTTATTTTCCCAAAGACATTTCGTAAAATGCTTGTAAAATAGTTGTACTTCGTCGAACCAAACGGTTCAGCTAACGCTATAATCGGGGGAGACCATAGAACATTTCACTCGGACCAAAACTTAAAAAGAACCACATAGAAAAAATATTTTCTTTAAACCCGCATTGTCTTTACGTTTTGGTCCCAGTGAAATATTATGCGATCTCTCCTATTTCTAAATATATCTGTACCGTTTGGTTTGAACCAGTAAAAC
>NW_028150014.1:0-6000 GCF_964638095.1 Poromitra crassiceps | reverse complement strand
CCTCTGACTTCCTGTCTGTCTTCTTCTCTGGTTCCCTCCCTCTGTCTCTCTACTGACTCTGTCTGTCTTGTTCCCTGATTCCGTCCCTCTGTCTCTCTGCTGTTTACTTCCTGTCTGTCTTCTTCTCTGGTTCCATCCCTCTGTCTCTCTGCTTCCTGTCTGTCTTCTTCTCTGGTTCCCTCCCTCTGTCTCTCTGCTGTTTACTTCCTGTCTGTCTTCATCTCTGGTTCCATCCCTCTCTCTCTCTGCTGTTTACTTCCTGTCTGTCTTCTTCTCTGGTTCCATCCCTCTGTCTCTCTGCCAAAGAACTTTTATGGAAAGAACTGAAAGCTCCATATTGCCCCATTGCAACATCAGCGCCCAGCAGCCTCCGCCATTTTTTATTTTTGGAAGCGTGACAGCGCCAAAAGAACCTCGCACAGGCTCGCAGTGGTCAGCTGCGGTAGCGCGGGCCCCTATAATCAGCCTCTCTAAACAGTAACTCAACGGGAGAACACTCTAAATTTCGTGGATTCACATCTTTTCTGGGCGTACTGCAAATCTTGATTGAAGTGGTGTAGTGCAGGGATGTAAAACAACAACCATATTGTGGAAACTAAGCAAAATTTTTCGTTTTCTTTGTTTAGTTTTTTCAAGATAAATAGCTAATGCGGCTGTCGTCCACTCCGTCAGAAGTGCGTTGCCGTGGTTTTAACCTCGGGTCCTTTGCATTTACTATTTATCTTGAAAAAACTAAAAGAAAAAAACGAAAAATTTGGCTTAGTTTCCACAATATGGTTGTTGTTTTACATCCCTGCACTACACCACTTCAATCAAGATTTGCAGTACGCCCAGAAAAGATGTGAATCCACGAAATTTAGAGTGTTCTCCCGTTGAGTTACTGTTTAGAGAGGCTGATTATAGGGGCCCGCGCTACCGCAGCTGACCACTGCGAGGCGCATTCTGTTTCCAAAAATGGCCGGAGTTTCGTCTCTTTCCTTCCATGCTCTTTGTCTCTGCTTCCTGTCTGTCTTCTTCTCTGGTTCCCTCCCTCTGTCTCTCTGCTGTTTACTTCCTGTCTGTCTTCTTCTCTGGTTCCATCCCTCTGTCTCTCTGCTTCCTGTCTGTCTTCTTCTCTGGTTCCCTCCCTCTGTCTCTCTGCTGGCTGCTGTGGCTCTCTGGAAGTGCTGAGGGGAAAAGGTCCCGGGTTCAACTCCTCTGAAAGGGGATCCAAACCGCCTGCTAACGAGAATGCCAAGCCTAACAGGCACTGACAGCCCATCGCAGTGTGCGCGCGCGCACGTGTGTGTGTGTGTATGTGTGTGTGTGTGTGTGCGCGTGCGTGCGTGTGTGTGTGCGTGCGTACGTGCGTGTGTGTGTGTGTGTGTGTGCGTGTGTGTGTGTGTGTATGCGTGTGTGTGTGTGTGTGTGTGTGTGTGTGTGTGTGTGTGTGTGTGTGTGTGTGCGTGCGTGTGTGTGTGTGTAGAGGGTTGGGGGCTGGTGTTCGAGCGTGCCAAATATCTGTGTGCATTTATTTTGAGAAGGCAAACATCCCTGCAGCTTTAATAACTCACTTATTTTGTCACACGCATGCATGCAGGAATGCACCGCCACGCACATACACACACAGGACATGCGGCGTCACACGCACGCACACACACACACACACACACACACACACACTCACACACACACACGCTCACGCACACACACACTCACACACACGCTCACGCACACACACATACACACACACACACACACACACACTCACACGCACACGCACACTCACACACACACACACACACACACACACACACACACTAACACACACTCACACACACACACACACACACACACACACACACACACACACACACAGACAGACATCAGTGAGTGAGTGAGTGAGTCAGTCAGTCAGACAGACAGACAGACAGACACACACACAGTCAGTAAGAAAGGAACTTGATCGGAAAGTGAAGGGGTTAAATGAGCGCCCCACCCTCCACAACTCGATTATAGCCACAACCAGCAGCTTTCTCCACCCGTCTATCTACGCTGAGATGAAAAGCAGATGGGTCAGCGGATGGAGAGAGAGAGAGAGAGGGAGCGAGAGAGAGGGACAGACAGACAGAGGGAGGGGAATGAAACAGGGCGTGTTAAGTCAGATGAAGGCAAAGAGGTCAGAGAGGTAGAACAGAGGGAGGGAGAAAGTGCTGAAGAGAAGATGATACAGGGAGAAAGAGAGAGGGTGAAGAGGTCACAGAGGTCACAGAGACAGACAGAGAGAGAGAGAGAGACAGAGACAGACAGAGAGACAGAGACAGACAGAGAGACAGAGACAGACAGAGAGACAGAGACAAAGTTTTCAGAAATGTTCAGGAAGTCGACAAAATAAATGCGTGAAGAGGAGGTTCAATTAATTGACATGATTAAAACATGGCCAGATGCCACTCAAACCCTCAAACGAGGGAAATTAACCTCGTTCTCTGAATAAATGTGAGGTAAAGAGAAAACATCCTAGCCTGATATTCAGACTACACGTGAATATTAATATGAATATTAATTGAACGGGTCTTGATTATACAGAGGTACGTACAATGTATTACCAGACGCCACTTGGCACATATATAATCCACAGAGATGTTACTTCAGATGTTAATACATATATTCAGATGAATAAATACAATTCTGGATGTGAGTCGCCTGAAATCCTGCTGTCTTCCTCCGTTAAAACGGCATGTTTTTTAATGGAGTTTGGTTGCAGATTCACTAAAGCTGTTTCCATTGCATTTATCACATTTCTTTTTATCGCTAGATCCTACCTTTCCGCCTCTCTCAAACGTGAAAACTTTTTTGCAGTATTTGGAGGTTTTATCGAATTTTCTGGTGTTTCCACTCAGGATTTCAATGCGCAATTTTGAATTTTGCATAAAAACAGGTGGATGGAAACCCGACGAGAGAGACAGAGAGAGAGACTGAGAGAAAGAGACAGGGAGAGAGAGACAGAGAGAGTCAGAGACATGGAGAGAGAGAGAGAGAGAGACTGAGAGAGACAGGGAGAGAGAGGGAGAGAGACACTGAGAGAGAGGGAGAGAGAGACACTGAGAGAAAGAGACATGGAGAGAGAGAGAGAGAGACACACACTGAGAGAGACAGGGAGAGAGAGACACTGAGAGAAAGAGACATGGAGAGAGAGAGAGACACACACTGAGAGAGACAGGGAGAGAGAGAGAGACACAGAGAAAGAGACAGGGAGAGAGAGGGAGAGAGAGACACTGAGAGAAAGAGACAGGGAGAGAGAGAGAGAGACACTGAGAGAAAGAGACAGGGAGAGAGAGAGAGAGAGAGAGAGACACTGAGAGAAAGAGACAGGGAGAGAGAGAGAGAGAGACACTGAGAGAAAGAGACAGGGAGAGAGAGAGAGAGAGAGAGAGAGAGACACTGAGAGAAAGAGACAGGGACAGAGAGAGAGAGAGAGAGAGAGACACTGAGAGAAAGAGACAGGGACAGACAGACAGAGAGAGACAGAGACACTGAGAGAAAGAGACAGGGACAGAGAGAGAGAGACACTGAGAGAAAGAGACAGGGACAGAGAGAGACACTGAGAGAAAGAGACAGGGAGAGAGAGAGAGAGAGAGAGAGAGAGAGAGAGAGACACTGAGAGAAAGAGACAGGGAGAGAGAGAGAGAGAGACACTGAGAGAAAGAGACAGGGAGAGAGAGAGAGAGACACTGAGAGAAAGAGACAGGGAGAGAGAGAAAGACACTGAGAGAAAGAGACAGGGACAGAGAGAGAGAGACACTGAGAGAAAGAGACAGGGACAGAGAGAGAGAGACACTGAGAGAAAGAGACAGGGACAGAGAGAGAGAGAGAGAGAGAGAGAGAGAGGGGGGGAGAGAGAGAGAGAGAGAGACACAGAGAAAGAGACAGGGAGAGAGAGACACTGAGAGAAAGAGACAGGGACAGAGAGAGAGAGAGAGACTGAGAGAAAGAGAGAGGGAGAGAGAGAGAGACACTGAGAGAAAGAGACAGGGAGAGAGAGAGAGAGAGATACTGAGAGAAAGAGACAGGGACAGAGAGAGAGACTGAGAGAAAGAGACAGGGAGAGAGAGAGAGACACTGAGAGAAAGAGACAGGGACAGAGAGAGAGAGACACTGAGAGAAAGAGACGGGGAGAGAGAGAGAGACACTGAGAGAAAGAGACAGGGAGAGAGAGAGAGAGACACTGAGAGAAAGAGACAGGGAGAGAGAGAGAGAGACACTGAGAGAAAGAGACAGGGACAGAGAGAGAGAGAGAGAGACACTGAGAGAAAGAGACAGGGAGAGAGAGAGAGAGAGAGAGATAGAGGCAGCTCAGAGGTCATGGTGGGAGCGAGGGAACAGTCAGCCATTCTCAGATGAAAGGAATCTGCCCAATCCCCCTCAATGATAAACATGTGTCTGTGTCACCGTCCAGCAGTCTGCTCTATCTGTGTGTGTGTGTGTGTGTGTGTGTGTGCGCGCGTGTGTGTTGCGTGTGTGTGTGTGTGTGTGTGTGCGTGTGTGTGTGCGCGCGTGCATGTGTGTGTGTGCGTGCCGTGCGTGCATGAGCGTGTGTGTGCATGCACGAGCGTGTGTGCGCGCGTGCGTGCATGTGTGTGTGCATGTGAGTGCGTGTGTGTGTGTGCGTGCACGAGTGTGTGTGTGTGTGTGTGTGTGTGTGTGTGAGTGCACGAGTGTGTGTGTGTGTGTGTGTGTGCGTGCACGAGTGTGTGTGTGTGTGTTGCCGACACCTCTGGTGACGGCGACAGTGTGGATGATGACACACAGGCCGACACCTCCTCCTCCATGTTGGCAGCAGCAGGAGAAACACGCAGCAAGTGCTAAGTGACACAAGCCATCACACAGCCTGCTCTCTACACTGGCCATACACCAAGACATCACCTCCTCTCCTCTCCTCTCCTCTCCTCTCCTCTCCTCTCCTCCTCTCCTCTCCTCTCCTCTCCTCTCCTCTCCTCTCCTCCTCTCCTCCTCTCCTCTCCTCTCCTCCTCTCCTCTCTCTCTTCTCTTCTCTCTCTCCCCTCCTCTCCTCTTCTCTCCTCTTCTCCTCTCCCCTCCTCTCCTCTTCTCCTCTACTTTCCTCTCCTCTCTCCTCTCCTCTTCTCTTCTCCTCTCCTCTTCTCTCCTCTTCTCCTCTCCCCTCCTCTCCTCTTCTCCTCTCCTCTCCTCTCCTTTTCTCTCCTCTCCTCTTTTCTCCTCTCCTCTATTCTTCTCTCCTCTCCTCTTCTCCTCTCCTCTCCTCTTCTCTCCTCTTCTCCTCTCCTCTTCTCTTCTCCCCTCTTCTCCTCTCCTCTTCTCCTCTCCTCTTCTCCTCTCCTCTCCTCTTCTCCTCTCCTCTCCTCCTCTCTCCTCTCCTGCTCTCCTCCTCTCCTGCTCTCCTCTTCTCCCCTCCTCTCTCCTCTCCTCTCCTGCTCTTCTCCCCTCCTCTCTCCTCCTCTCCTCTCCTCTTCTCCCCTCCTCTCTCCTCCTCTCCTGCTCTCCTCTTCTCCCCTCCTCTCCCCTCCTCTCCTCTCCTCTCCTGCTCTCCTCTTCTCCCCTCCTCTCCTCTCCTCTCCTCTCCTCTCCTCTCCTCTCCTCTCCTCTCCTCTCCTCTCCTCTCCTCTCCTGCTCTCCTCTTCTCCCCTCCTCTCCTCTCCTCTCCTCTCCTCCCTCCTTTCCAGCAGGAGCAGTCCTCGTCCCCTCTGGAGACGGAGGCTGAGAGAAGGGCCTCTGTGGCTTTTTGTTGACTTACCCACCTCCCTGGAGCGTTGCCATGGCCACTGCCTGGCCTGAACTGAACTGTGTGTGTGTGTGTGTGTGTGTGTGTGTGTGTGTGTGTGTGTGTGTGTGTGTGTGTGTGTGTGTGTGTGTGTGTGTGTGTGTGTGTGTGTGTGTGTGTGTGTGTGTGTGTGTGTGTGTGTGTGTGTGTGTGTGTGTGTGTGTGTGCGTGCGTGCGTGGGGGGAGGTAAAGAGAGAGCAGGGGGTTCGTGGGGTAGAGGAAAT
>NW_028150015.1:0-6000 GCF_964638095.1 Poromitra crassiceps | reverse complement strand
AAACTAAAGGGCTTCTCCCCCTACTTTCTGCTACTTGGGTAAGTGTTATTTACAGTGTACAAAAGTGTAGATCTGGAAGGTAACTATTTACAGTTTAGACTGCACAGGTCTACCAAGATAAAGACACATCTTAATAAAGTTCTGCAGAACTACTAAAGTAGGTCTACACACAGTTCCTACCTGACAGAACACAGCAGTCAGCACAGCAGCCATCATCGTTGGGAATGAGGAGAGCAAGGGGCGACAGGATGGCATCAGCTGGCTTAAATGCTCTCCACCAGCCAATCAGCCAGCAGCAATCTGACACCTGACCAGGCCAATTAGGATGAACACCACCTGCATCTCATTTCTCAATCACACACACACAGAGGAGGAAAGGAATGATGAACACATGAGAGAAATATACAAGGACTGAATGTGAACATTAGCGTCTGTAGCTAATTAAGTTTATAATGACTCAGAGCTTGGGACACCTTGTATATTAGCCTGTATTATCCCATACATGTAAAAAGCAGCTGTGATGGCAAAAATTAGGCTTACAACATATACAGTATATAAAATATGTGACTGTGTGTGTGTTTTGTACATGATTAGTTCATTAACTATGGGCTTAATTATAAATGAGTTATGACTGAACGTTACTATAAAGCACACATGGGCAACATACGGCCCCCTGTGTGGCCCGCGATGGAATTGCAAGAAAAGATATATATATATATATATATATTTTTTTTTACAGTGCACCTGAACGCAACATGCAAGATACCCGCTGAATAAGTGTCCAAATGTTCATGTCATTCTGGCCAATATTCTTCTGTTATAGCATTTCAGTCTGGAATATGGAATATCTTTCAATAATCTTTATGACTAAAAGGCCATAAGTAATCTCATGTGTAAGAAATGGTTGTTCTACATTGAGGTAGAAATTTAAATAATTAACTTGTTGGTTTTGGATTTATTTAGCTTCAAGAGTGCATGTTCGTGTGACCCTCAACACAGGCTTTGAGAATCCCGGCCACTTACTGATACTTATGCTTAAATTAACCCACTCATATTCTGGTTTATTTCAAGAAAAACATTTCGGATAGTGGAAATTCTAATTGGCTGGTAACTTTAAAATCTAGCAGCCATATTGGCAGGTGGTGAAAAAAGTTAATTTCAAGCCCTGCAGGGAGAGTGTGGTGACATAGGAGTGAGTGAGAAAAGGATCAAATATTGGTGGTTAAGACTGAATAATGACATCACAACTGTTAATTTAAAATGAGTTATTCCTCTAAACCTGGCTTCAAATGCCCCAATTTTTTCGCGCTGGCGCCGTTCAGCCCTCAGCAAAACCTGGTAGCGAGGACTTTTTTTGTGGCCCTCTCTATCATCAAAGTTGCCCATCCATTACGGCATGACAATATTTGTTCGGCCCCCGGCAACAATCTGGATTTCTCATGTGGCCCCCCATGAAAAATAGTTGCCCACCCCTGGCCTAACCCCAAGGAAACAGACCACAGGGTAGGTATACTCTGTATAGCATACCTGTGTAGGTATACTCTGTATACCTGCACAGCCAGGTATACTCTGTAGGTATACCCTGCATCACACCACTGGCCCGAGTGTGCAAAAGAAAGCCAGGCCGAGTCACAGCTGAGTCAATAAAACATTGTTGTTTAATGTATGTCATTAATCATGAGTCCACAACACAGCAGTTTAGTGAGTAGGAAAAACAACGCGACTATTTACATCTACTGTCGCACACGTCACAGTTTCATACCCATGCTAACACAATAAAGACGTTTTATATACAAGAAATACTTCTGAGCATCATTGTACAAAGGAATGCCATCATAGCAACTCACTACTGTATCTGGATTTGTCATTGATGCAAAATACACAAAATAATAAACCTCCCACCCAGCTGCCCTGAAATAATAATAATAATAATAATAATAATAATAATAATAATAATAATAATAATAATAATAATAAAAGACAAAAGGAACTTGTATTTTTATGTTTGTGGTCGTCTACGTTTAAAAACGGTTACATCAGAAAATACAAGGCAAGACAATCACAATCTATACAAGGTTTGCCCTTTATGAGCGGTATAAATAGACTCTGTCCCGGTTATGTACAGCATTCAACCCTCTGTGCTCCTCCCCTTTCCCATCCTGTGCTCCTCCCCTTTCCCATCCTGTGCTCCTCCCCTTTCCCATTCTACTATTTACACAAAGCAAAGGAAAAGGGGCGTGTTCAGTGGTTTAGTGTCACTCCATGCTAATGTGCGTGTCATCATGGAAGAGAAAAAGTCTGAGTTATCATTCCAAAAACCTCCAAGCTGTAGGCCTACTACAACACTGTTATTAAAGTACTTTCAAATGGTGAGAGTGCAGTCGCCTAGTGGCCTAATGGTTACATTATAACTCGTCAATTTCACATAATATACATGGTTTAGATCACTTTGATAAAGTATAGCCAATTTCAGCTTCCTCTGCTCTCCTGCATGTATGGTAACAGCCAGGAATTAGGGATTTCGTAAATGACACAAAATCACACGGTAAACAAAAAAAAGAAAAACATATCTCAGTACTGATTTATGAGTACAAGAAACCCAGAAAACTTCAAAAACAACTAACAGAATTTAAACTGAAAGTTAGAAAACAAAATCTCTCATCAAAGTTGTGGGGCTTTGCATAGGTTATCCACACCATTCGCATTTTGACACTGAAGTATTTGCCATGGTCGTGTTGAGTCATGAATTTACTAATTTTATTTGTAAAAGTTATCTAGCCTACCTTTATCAACCAGGCATTTCACCCGCTTCAAGACAATGAGAGCAATTTCGATCACGCTTAACGCGTTTTTTTTTTATTATTTAAATAAATGGCGATCCCCAATCTTTCCATGTACCCCAAGCTGCTCAGCGCCCCCGGCTAGGGGGACACGTGACCTGCCCCTGGTTGGTAATCACTGGTTTACATCACCCTGGGGATTAAAAGACCGGTGCCCTTCTCTTATAGAAGTCAGAACAAAGAGAGAAATGAGAACAAAGAGAGAAATGTATCTGCTGACAGAGACAATGAAACTCATTTTTGCCATCAGTGCTTGTTTGTGAAATAATGCCCTTGCCTGCACAGATAAATCCTGTTCACTCAGGGAGTTCAAACTCCTAAATCCCCCCCAAAGTTCAAATGTGTACATGGTGGTTATGATACATGGTTATTACTGTATAACAGATACCTATACTGTATGTACACGTGGTTAAGAATGTTTCATGAATAAATACAGTACATTGAGCCACACCTCGCCCATCACCACCTCAGAACAAAGCACATTGCTGGATGCAATCTGTTGCCGACGTTTTTCCAATTGAAACATTTTGACTGACTGACACATTTTGGAGTCAAAAATGTTCCAAAATGCCTTCTGTAACATCGCCACGGCGACATGCTCACTACTCTTTTTAGCTGACCGGCACAGAATCACAAGTCGTACAAGTTAGCAGCAGGACGGCGGAGCGAATAGCGCAAAAGCACGTAAATTATGGCAACGGGCGAATCCTGTCTTTCAGTGAGTGGCTCTGGAAAGCAAGACTCAAATCAAAATGTTCACTTCACGAAGGTGTGGTGAAGCTCTTTGAGACTGTGTCTAAAGGTGTGGTGAAGCTCTTTGAGACTGTGTCTAAAGGCTGGACAAATGGAAAATAGGCCATTTGACAGCAGCTACAGTTCAACATGCAGAGCAGCACTGGTTATGGGTGAGGAGAGTTCGTTAGCGAGACGACTTAAATGGTTCCTCTGGTTCTAAATGGGTTCTTAAATGATCTTTGCAGGAGGGCTTAGTGTATAGGTCCAGAGTCTCAGCTGGTGGTCAAAAATCAAAAAGGTGCTGGCCCAGTTGAAACAGTGTTCACATCTTAAAGATGGAGCATTGACCTTCACAGTACTTGCGCGCCAATGTCCGCCAAGAAAAAAAAAAACCATCGTACATTTAGTCTGAATCCCGAAACTCTACGAAGACGACGGCACACATTCTTCCTCCAGTGGTTTCACTAATCGTCCCTTGTGGGTCGCACACACACACACACACTCCCTGTGCCTTTCACTGAAACAACATGCATACAAAACAGTACCCTGATTTTTTAAAAAGTGCACATTTATTAGCGTTAATTTACTTTCTAGAAATGTCAAAAAGGTGTATAATTATCATCGTTAGTGTCGTCCATACGATGCCTTGCACACATTCACAGCTTCTCTTTCTTTTCTTGAACACGGCAGCGGCTAAACATGGTTTAGAAACAAAGGATCTCTAGACACGTGGAATTGTGGGATGCGATCAAAACCTGCTAAGTGTGTGCCGGAGCCAAGGCTGCCTCTGCTGGCTCCTAATGTCATCAGCAGCTACTGATGGCTCAAATGGCCGTCTGTCTTGCATATTTCTACATAAGTTTCCCCCTCAATCCATAGTATTCCTATAAATCATATGCTATATATTAATAAATACTGCAATACATTTATCGACATACATTACTCCTTTTGGAAAATATATCTATGTTCTTTTTGCCTTTGTGAGCTGCTGACAGGCAGCGGGAGAGACAATGGTTGAATGTGCCTGATGTTGTTAATACGTGGTGGGAAAAGGACATCATTGAAAATGGCTTGTTTCAGCCGGTTGGCTAGACCTAGACTAGACCTAGACTAGACCTAAACTAGACCTAAACTAGACCTAAACTAGACCTAGACTAGACCTAAACTAGACCTAAACTAGACCTAGACTAGACCTAAACTAGACCGTTGGTTAGTTTGCATAAATGAACCACTTTCTGTAGTGTTGAGCTCATGCACTGACATGAGAGGGGACAGGCTTTATGCAATCTGGTCTATCGTCTTCATTTCAGATAATCCTCACTTTGTCCATACAGACCATCTAAATAATCCCAAGCATCAGTACAACCCGTATTTATCATCATCATCATCATCATCATCATCGCTTTAACCATCCGGCGTTTACAAAAATATGAAAAATATGTGAAGATTTTTTTCCTTTTCCGTTTTGTTTTGGTGCTCTGTTACTGTGTTAAAGTGCTGCTTGTCCTTGACTTATCGATGTCTATTTCTCCATAAAAATCTATCAATTTCTCTTTGTCCGATCGCTGATTCTGAAAGATGGAGCGGTTACGGGTGGATTCGAAGGGGTCGATGAATGAATTTAAAATGAAAAGTTCACATCTTTCGCGTAGAAATGTGGATGTATCTGTGCAATTTCAGTGGGTCGGTGTGAGGGAATTTAAGAATATATATATATACTGTATATATCGATGGTACCATTGATGGATATTGATTTAATGACTGATAAAAGTCAAACTCGATGTACTCATAGTCACAATAATACAAAGACATGAAAAAGACTATGGGTTAAGGGAGAACATTTTTCACATATGTTTGAAAGCTTCTATCCAGTCATGCTTCTGTCCTAATCTGAACTGTTATCTTTCCACCTCAGATTTGTTTTAGTTTAATTGAGGGCCATAAGACCAAAACTGTATCGTTTTATCATAATAAAATAAAATACCTGCTTTTGTGACATGCCTTGTCCGCCTGGTCAAGGACGATTCACCTCAGCTCTAGTTTACTTGTTGGGACAGGACGAAAGCTCTCAACATCGCATTTACATCAACGCCACTGTATCAGTCCAGTGTAGCGCTCGCTCTCCCTTCTGTCTCTCTGTGTCTCTCTCTCTCTCTCTGATGGAAAGAGTCTATACGCTGTAGAAGATGCCTCACTCCTCACTGACGCCGTGCTCCCAGGCCACTTTGGCCTGCTCCTCCTTGGTGGCTGCGATCAGGGGCTGGGAGATCCTGCGCGGCATGGGCCGGGGCGCGGGGGCAGCGGGGGGGGCCGCGCACAGGGGGTCCTCCTCTGGGATGCAGCCCTCTCTGAGGTAGGGTTTGGGCGGCAGGGTGGGGGCCAGCGGGGGCTCGTGGTGCTGGTAGAGAGGGGGGAGGTGGTGGCT
>NW_028150016.1:0-6000 GCF_964638095.1 Poromitra crassiceps | reverse complement strand
GGTGAGGCGGTGATCAGAGGGGCTGAGGCCCGGCCTCTCGTCTCCTGACAAATCGCTGCTGAGCCTCCTTTGTCCCGTTCACTTTGATCTCACCTGCTTGTCAGCCGCTTCAGAAAGAACTCTCGTACAGTTCCAGCACACAGCAAACAAATTGGCAACTATTTTCTTCTCCCTCCCTCTCTCTCTCTCTCTCTCTCTCTCTCTCTCTCTCTCTCTCTCTCTCGGTTCAGTTCAGTCCAGTTCAGCCTGCGCTCCTATCGGCATGCTGGAGGTCAGATGAACGGGATCGCTAAATACACCTAAATACAACGGAATGAAAATAATAGTTCATAACACATGATTAAAGGAACACTCCACCGATTTTCAACCAGCTTTTGTCATCGTTACAGAATCAGTAGTATATCAGAAAATTATTTAAAAAAAAATCGAAGCCATTCATTTAGTTTGACAGTTATTGAGAGTTGATTTGAGTTAAGCTGTGTGGACCAGTGATGTCATTTGTGCATGAATGACATGGTCCACAACGTCACTCAAATGAACGCTCAATACTGTATCTGTCAAACTAAACGAATGCCTGCGAGACAGTTGACAGTTTTCAGATATGTGTGAGGTTATGTACAAAATAAATCATCATTGAAACTCGGCGGAGTGTCCCTTTCTCTGTTCAAATGAAAAGGGAAAAAATCAGCTCTGTTAGATTCGACAAAATGTTGAATGATCCCTGGGTGATATTGGGTTGTTGCAGCAGCAAATTGCTAATAGACAGAAAAAAATAGGAATAGAGACAAAAGTTAAAATTGGCTAAGTGGGTGGTGGTGTCTGTGGCGGTGTCAGTCGTGATTGTGATGTCACCAGTGATGTCACTTGAGCAATTGTTATGTCATCAGTGACCTTCTTCTTCTTCTAATGGCTTTCTGGCAGACTGGATGCCTTGCGGCACATTGCTGCCTCTCACAGAATCCTATAATAATGAGTAATTATTATTGAGAATAACGAATGAGAAGTGTCCTCCAACTTTGTGGAATTTGCGTCACATTGGATTCATAATTTCTAATTTAACCAAACACAGGCATAACAAAAACACAATGGGCCCTATCTTGGCAAAAGCGGTAATTTAGCGCTTGAGCGTGTTTAACGCCGGGCGGAGCGTAGTGACGCAGCAGCGGAGAGCAGGAGCCGGAAAGCCCGAAAAACACTTTCCAGTAACAAACAAACAAACACACACACACACACACACACACACAAACACACACACACACACACACACACACACACACACACACACACACACACACACACACAATAAAGATGCAAGGAAATCTATTCTCTTCTACTTCTGCCCTCTCCTTTTCCCTCATCAACTCCTCATATTCTTTCCACTGGTCCGCCCAGGGATAGAACATGAGTATGGTGTATTGTTGATTAATTGATTAATTGATTGATTGATTGATTGATTGATTCTATTCTATTCTATTCTCTTGTATTCTATTCTCCCTTCCTGGTTAAAGGAATTCACCGTAGTTTGTGGGTTGGGTTAGGTTGAGAACTGTAATCCAAGAGTGGATTTGCGTGTGTCCTGGGCACTCTGAGGCAACGATAATGGTGCGCTCAGTCGCAGTGGGGGGGCTTTGCGCTGAGTTGCTTTTCAGAAGTGTTAGCGCAAAGAGTTCTGCGCATACTGACGATAGCATAATGCAAGCATTTTGCGGGGAAACGCCTGGTTCGGCATGCGGCACGCCCACAGTAGCGTAAGCGCACAGACCCCAGTGCAAAACAGAATGCTATCGTCACCGTGGCTCGGCACGGTGGCTCAGTGGTTAGCACTGTTGCCTCACAGTAAGAAGGTCCCGGGTTCGAACCCCGGTCCGTCCCAGGTCCTTTCTGTGTGGAGTTTGCATGTTCTCCCCGTGTTCGTGTGGGTTTTTTCAGGGCGCTCCGGTTTCCTCCCACCACCAAAAGACATGTATGTTAGGGTTAATACACCTGTCCCCCTGACCAAGATACTGGCAAAAGAACTGGAGTTGGTCCCCGGGCGCTGCACTGCGGCTGCCCACTGCTCCTAGTTCTAGGAAGGTTCCTAGTAGAGGATGGGTCAAATGCAGAGGATGGATTTCCCCATGGGGATAAATAAAGGATAACTTAACTTAACTTAACTTAACCGAGGCACAAATTGGACACTTGCGCAAGGCAATGTAATAACAGCGCAGCCATAACGTAGGTAGGTAGGCTATAAATAGGCTATAAATTATAACGAGATGCAAGTTGGCTGTTGTTCCAGTTGAAAATAGCGTAAATTAGTTAGGACAGCATAGCTGGCATCTTAAAGTTAGGAGAGCTTTTGTAAGATTTTGGGGAGTTGGGACGCTTCTGTAATACGCTTTTCCCATTTTAAATTAGGATGAGAATATTGACTTAGGAACTGTTGTTCTGTAATGGGTGTTTTCCTAAATCAAGTCCTAACTCTAATTACCATGGTTACCAATCATTTAGGATGGGATTTGGAATTTAGGAAGTTTCTGTAATGTCACCCCAGGTTCCAAGTTTTCAGATGTGTACCACTTCTGTGCATGGCATGTAGGCTACTGTTGATCTGCTATCTCACCCTAAACATCCCTTGTCCCCCTTTAAAACAATGTGTACACCATAACAGCTTGATAGGTTTTGAATATATAGCTATTTGCATAAAATCCTCAAGAATGCACGAGTGTGTGTGTGTGTGTGTGTGTGTGTGTGTGTGTGTGTGTGTGAGAGAGAGAAGGCCAACTTCAAAAAGAGTGATTGAAAGTGTTTAGGTGTGTGAGGGAGGGAGGGTGTGTATGAATGGGGAGGAAGGCCTAGTGGAAGAGACCTCAATGTGGAAGGTTGGGCAAAGTCATGAACTGTTACTGTACATTTAATTGTATTAAGTGCTCTCACACACGTGAGCACAAAACAATTGAAAAAGAGAACAAATAAAAAGTTGGCAAAAAATCCTCAAGAACGCAGGAATAAAGGCCATTCTTTTGGCCCTGATCAGTGCGCAAATTGCACCGGTGTGAACGCCCAGTTGGACTTCAGACCAAATTTCAAACTATAAATCAATGTTGAAATCCTGGTTGGTGCTCACGGACAAGGGCGCGGGAAGCTGGGTGCGGTGGGTGCTGCAGCACCCCCTGGTGGCAAGAGATGTACATTTTTTTATTTTTATTTTTTACAGTGCACCTGAACGCATCATGCAAAATACCCGCTGAATAAGTGTCCAAATGTTCATGTAATTCTGGCCAATACTAGAAAATGAATAGCCTCGGGGGCCCATGGTACTATTAATCCGGCCCTGGATATATGGGAGGAATAGCAGGTAGGCTATCACTGTCCCTGATTCCTGAGGGTAAATTGAGTAATGCTGCAGAGAAGAGGAGAAGACACTGAATAGTGACATCACAACAGTATAATCCTAATGTTAATTTAAAATTAAATATTCCTCTAAATATGGCTAAAATTCCAAAAAGGGTGGGAGAGAGAATGAGGATTCCAACACAGCAGTGGGAGTAAGTGGTGACATGGAGGTGAGTGAGAAAAGGTGACTGAATAATGACACAACAGTCTAATCTTAATGTTAATATTCCTCTAATCTGGCGACAAAGTGGCCAATTTCTTTTTACTAATTTTTCAGCGCCGGCAGCCAATGTTGAATCGGTGGCTACGGCCTTGCAGCACCCCCTACTTAAAAGTACTTCCAGCGCCACTGCTCACGGAATTCGTTCATGACCGTTTGCATTCATGATGTGTTGGAAGGTCAGCTAGATTAACTAGCTAACGTAGCATGCCTTAGAATGGCTAGCTAGCTCAAACCTTTTTCACTTAGTAGCAGTAGCAGACTGCTTGGATTAGCTTGCTCCTCTCTTACATCTTACTTTTTTCCCACTGGGCCCCAGTCTTAACGTCACTTATAGGCAGAAAAACTGTGGTTCTGGCTTTGCCCATAATGAGGTTTAACTCCACCGACTGAGATGATTTCGGCCTTGTGTGTTTGTCGAACCAAAAACTCCCATCGTGCCGTTTCATTGGCCGAGCAGCAGGCGTGGTATTTCGTAGTCACGTGCTGCATCGGCACATCAAAGCCACAGGACTTCCTTTATGACTATATAGTACGTGTCTCCCATGTCGTCTTTGTGGCATAAATTGGTTCTCATGCAGAATAGAGGAAACGTGAGCGAGCGAGCGAGCGGGCAGCTGGAGAGAGAGAGAGAGAGAGAGAGAGAGCTGAAAGATGGCTGCAGGGCTGAGGAAGCCTCAACGTTTTGTTTGCTTTGGTTTAAAAAAAAAGACCGGTAGGCCGGCCTACTACGTTTCATCAGAAGACCGGATTAAAACCGCAAAACCTCGATCATGTTTTCTCTCCTTGTGTCTTTCTTACGTTGTTGCTTTCTCTTTCTCGCTACTCTCTCTCTCTCTCTCTCTCTCTCGCTCGCACTGTCACTCTTTGTCTCTCATTCACTCGCTCGCTCTCTGTAACCAGATAGGTCTGTCCTATACTCCTACAGCCCTTTGATTGTTGGCTGCAGGTTTCAGATGCCTGCAGAGCGGCTGCACCTTCCAACAGGCTCATGATTGTGGAGGGATGAAACCCTAGAGGCCATCAATGGCTGTCACAGACAAACACACGTGCACGCGCACGCGCGCGCACACACACACACGCACACGCACGCACGCACACACACACGCACACACACACACACACACACACACACACACACACACACACACACACACAAACACACACACATGCACACAAACCTGCCACACATTAACACAGGGGGAAAAAACATTCACATACATGCAAACCCACACACATGACTACATACATACAAACACGCACACACACACACATGCACACGCACGCACACACACACACACACACACACACACACACAAACAAATGCACACATTGTCAAATGCATACACACACACACACACACACACACACACACACACAAATTGTCAAACGCACACACACACACGCACGCACAAGTAGCCCCCGCCCACATTATGTACACATCCATACAAATGCAGCTGTAACCATTGAAACTCTTCTTCAGCCTGTGTTGTGTTGTGTTGTGTTGTGTGAGACCATGTGTGAGACAAGGGACTTTTGTGTGGACTCTTATTGTGAAAAGCCAGCGGTCATGTTTACTCTTATTGTGAAAACCCAGCAGTCGTTCACGTGGACACAGCAATCGGCACCGCGCTACCAAAAAAATTGCAAAATGTTAGCTTAGCCTAGAGCCGAATGAGACTAAACGATAAACACGTTGACAAAATAATATAACCAATTTAACACTTTCAAATACATGTAGGTGCAATGCGATCGCCACATTCTGTCGTCCAATCCACCATAATTCCACGATAGCTGTGTCATTCAATGACGTGTTTTGACAGATTTGATATAATGCTGTACACCGTGGTGCTCAACCCTCTCGTACTGCTGGCAACATGCTGAGGAGAGGCCCACCGACCAATAAGAATCCACAATACTGGCAGGTGGAATCAAACAGATATAATCTGTGTGTGTGTGTGTGTGTGTGTGTGTGTGTGTGGTGTGTGTGTGTGTGTGTGTAGTGTGTGTGTGTGCGTGCGTGCGTGCCTGCGTGCGTGCGTGCGTGAGTGTGTGGGGGTGTCAACCGCTGTGGAGAGCTGTAAATTAGTTGTGGTGTTGCGATTTCTCCCAGTTATCGAATGCCAGCTTAATTTGAAGGCGTTGCTCCTCAGCTCAGTGTTGATGTAATATTACGTTTCCCAGTAACAACTAAGTAGGGTAACTGTAACACTGTAAGAGTTACATTTGAGAATAATATTACAGTTATCAAGTCGTACCTGTATTTACCATCCCCTAAATATCACATTGAAGTTGTACCCTCCAACGTTCCTTCTCTCTGTCTCTGTCTGTGCGTGTGTGTATGTGTGTCCTCTTCTTTTCTCGCTGTGTGTGTGTGTCTCTCTCTCTGTGTGTGTGTGTGTGTC
>NW_028150017.1:0-6000 GCF_964638095.1 Poromitra crassiceps | reverse complement strand
TGTAAAGTGTGTGTGGGGATGTGCGTGTGCGGCATGTGTTTGTGAGTTTTGTGTTTTCTGTATCAATCTGTGTGTATATGAAGAGGCACATTTGATTTGATTTGATTTACTTTATTGTCCACCTTAGTGGAAATTTGTCTTTGGCTTCTCTTCACAGCACATACAGTATGTTACGTATTGTGCACAATCAGCACACCATAAAACATAGAGAACATAGAACATAGATCATACATGGTGCAAGTTAGCAGATAGCAGCAGCTTGTCATGGAAAAACAAAAACAAATTACAAAATACCTACCTATCTAAAATCATGCTGGGCTTGATGTGTGTGGATATGCACATAATTATGCATATTACATCTCTGTGTAATTAAGTTCAAGTTCAAGACTTAATCGTCCCTAATGGAGAATATAGAGAATTCTTATAAATGTGCAGTTTAAATCATTTATATACGCATATATTAAGGTTTGTGTTTGTGTGTGTGTATGTGTGTGTGTGTGTGTGTGTGTGTGTGTGTGTGTGTGTGTGTGTGTGTGCGTGCGCGCACGTCTACACCCGACCTACTTAATGCCTACATGCTGATTGCTGAGTCACCACCATGACAGACGGGGCTGCTGCCAACTTATTAAAAGTGAAAGCTTTGAGGTATGTGTGTGTGTGTGTGTGCGTGTGTGTGCGTGCGGGTGTGTGTGTGTATGTGTGCACACACACACTTGTGTGTATGTACAGCATGAGTGAGTGATCAAAGGCCTGTTCCATCACCTTGAGACCCCATCAGCAAACAGCTATGACAGCAGGGCCGGCCCAGTGGTGCAGGTCAGCAGGTTTGGAGCACACAGCTCGGCCATTATAAAATCACTTTCTCATGAGAGTACACCGGGTACACAGGTGCAGATACCTCAGGTGGGACATAACTCACCTTGTGTGGTTGTGGTTGTGGTTCAGCTCGAGGTTGAGTTGATAAATCACTTAACCGATTTTAGTGTACGCTTAACGCTTACAGGGCCACCTTGCTGATTTTCAACCAGCTTTGTATCATTACCAAATTGGTAGTATACAGTATATATGCAAATTATGCGCAAAAAAGGTGAAAAGCGGTCTCAGAAAATCATGGGCGACCCCATCCACCCAGGACATAAACTCTTCAGGGTCCTCCCCCATGGCAGAAGACTGAGGTCTGGCAGTACCAGAACCTCTCGACACAGGGGCAGCGTCTACCCAACTGCCATACTCTTCTTCTTCTCCTTCTTCTTCTTCTTCTTAAAAAAAGCTTCTACCCAACTGCCATCCGCCTCACCCACCCCCCATGGACATTATCGCACAGACGCTATCCTACTCCCCGCCCCCATTATGTCACTTTAACGGACTTTTACTTTGCACTTTCATTTCATTGATTTATTTGAGTAGGGACAGTGCACATTAATGAACAGTACATTTGTATCAGGGATACAAATGTAAACATGCTGGATTATAGCACTATTGCTAATTCACATCCGCAGTCCCTAGTTAAAAGAAGAAGAAAAAGAACACACTGCTACAACACAGTAGAACCACACACAAACAATGCGATAAAAGATTAAATACACAAACACAGCACAATACAAAACACTTTCCCAATGGCCCGCAGTCTCGCAATCGATGCAGTAAGGGCATGCCCGGTGAATAGGCTAGTTAAAATGATTACAGATTTGCTTAGCTTTGAGCCATTCTTTGAGGTTTGCCCTAAACGTGGGATATGTAGGGCATTCCCTTATTGGAGATGGCAGACTGTTCCAAATGTTCCCGCCCACCACTGACAATACATTCTCCCATATGGGGGGGGGGGGGGGGGGGGGGGGGGCGCCTGTGGGGCGTCTCACAGTCACCTCTTATACAAGCCCTGGTGGTCATGCCTCCAACACAGCCCTCTGCTTAAAGAATTCTGCAAGAGGAGGTGGGGCAAGACCATGGTGTATTTTATACACAGAGCAGGCATATCTGAAGGTTTTAAAGTTTTGGAAATTTAGGAAATTGTGTTTTTTCAGAATGTTGCAAATGTGATAAGAGAAGGGCTTTTTATCGAACATTTTTAGGGCTTTTTTAAAGAGTGATTCTATAGGCTTGAGTGTTGTCATACAAGCCAGTGACCAGCTGGTTAAGCAGTAATCAATATGTGATCAAATCATTGAGTGTAAAAACATCATGGCTGCACTTTGAGTCAAAGAGCTCCTGATCTGTTTGAAGTTATACAGATTGTATTTTACAGTATTTCACACTTTTTTTTTTACGTGTTTCCTGAAGGAGAGTGCCGAGTCCAATATGACCCCTAGATATTTTAACTCGTTGACAACAGTGAGCTCCTCTCCACCCAGAAACTCGCCAGAATGTGTAGTTTGTGTTGGCTGTTTAGAGAACATCATACTGTACATACAGTTTTTTAAATATTGAATAAAAGACAGGAGTTGGTGAGCCAGAAGATCCTGAAGGTGGATCAACTCTGCTGTGAGTATTCAAGGAGCTTCTGCAACATTTTTAGCAGGCGTGCCACGTGAAAATAACGCCGTCATCCACATACAGTACAACTGAACATACAGTAGAAACCTTTACACATATCAAATAAATCATTAATATATAAAGAAAATAAAATTCTTTATCATTTTCTTCTGCTATTGATGTGATCGCTGCACTGCATACTTGCACTAAGTCAAATTTCTAGTTTGTAATCTAATTACTCACTATGGCTATTAAAATGAATCTTGAATCTTGAAAATAATGATGTTATTTGGAGCAGTTTTGCCATGGTGACATCATTACTATCACTATTATTATCATTATCACTATCATTATTCAGTGTTTCCCACAGGATTTTGAGTATTTGTGGTGGGGGACCGCAGACCCCCTAGGGGGGTGTGGGGGCATGCCCCCCGCGAGATATTTTTTAAACATTTTAAAGGAAATTGCATGAATTTGGTGTACTTTGAGAAACCTTAAGAGCAAAATTAAAAGGCTAGATCTATGAGTAGTGGATTGTAGGTTTTTGGGGTGTCAGCCGGAGTTTAGGCTGACAATGTTGTGCACACCGGATAGTTAGTTAGGTTAAGTTAGTTAGGTTAAGTACATACATAAGTGCCTGAGTAGTGAGCAGATGGCGGTATTTGACAATTTAGCAGCTAAATCATAGATTATTGAAAGATATTCCATATTCCAGACTGAAATGCTATAACAGAAGTATTGGCCAGAATGACATGAACATTTGGACACTTATTCAGCGGGTATCTTGCATGTTGCGTTCAGGTGCACTGTAAAAAAAAAAACATCTTTTTGTGGCGTCAAAATCCTTTTGTGGCAGTGCGCCACAAATTCCTTTATGTATGGGAAACACTGATTATTGCTCTCTCTACCTTGCCATGGACGTGGAGCTCTCGGTCCAGGCAAGATGGAGGGAAGTTAAACATTTGCATAAACTACTGATTTTGAAATGATGCAAAGCTGGTTGAAAATCGGCATTAAAGTGGCCCTTTAATTTGTGTTTTCAACGTCTGTACTTTGTGATTGGACACGTCAACCCGCTGACGTGTATATTCAAAACAGGCAGACTCGTCATTCATGACGTTGATAAGGCTGGTGAAGGTGATGATAATAGCAAAGCATAATGTCAGGGACTGCTTCCGTAATTCAACATATTTCTGGTTCAAACAGGATGTTGGAAATGATGTAACAGGATGTTGGAAATGATGTAACAGGATGTTGGAAATGATGTAAGGACGGACTGTTAAAAGTGTTCAAAAGCTCCAAAATGATTTGCTCATACAACATTTGTTCAGAGTAAATTCCAGTCACCAGGACCATAAAATAACCATGAAGTCTGAGGAAAAGGAAACGATGATGATGATGATGATGATGATGATGATGATAATAATACTGTAGTAAAGCATCATGTCAGGGATTGTTTTTGGGGTGAACACCCAAAAATGGACCTTAGGTAACCAAGTAAGAAATTACAAATGTTTTTGGCATTTACTGTTAAATAGGCGGATGTTATGATAATATGGAGATTTAACTGACAAGGTGAAAAAGTATTTTTTAAGCGGTGCAGCCGCTTCTATAAGTGACTTTGTGTGTTCACCGAGAATTGGGGGAGTGCACTGAGATTTCTCGAGGCGACAAGGAAGAGGGTGTGGCCCCGACCCCAGCTCCCCGGCCACAGACAGGCAGAGGCACAGGGCAGGCGTAGAGAGAGAGAGAGAGATGAGTAATGTCTCGAGAGTGGAGGACGGTAGCGTTTTGTCGGTAATACGCACACGCACACACGGTCACACACGACAGATTCACGCACACGCACTCAGTTTGAGACATGCCTTGAAATGAATGGCGAATTAATTTCCTCGTTGGCAAGACTTTATGGAGAGCGGCTCGAAACACGCACAAGCCAGTAATGCACGCACGCACGCACACACACATGCACACACAGCATGGATGGGCACATGCACGGACGTGTCGCACATGCACAAAACTGCACTGCTTATTTCAACACCTGGGTGTGATTTTTAATTGCATTGTGACTTTAAGGTGCGTGCATGGAGCACTCACCACAGTCATCCTCATCACTGTTATCCAGACAGTCCGGAACACCATCGCACTTAGCGTTCTTTTTCAGGATGCAGGAGCCACTGCTGCATTGGTACTTGATGGCAGAACATGTGGTCTCTGGAAAAACAAACACATTGTAATTACTAAAGAGTAATGACTTTGCATACAGAAGACAGACATATTTATGTAAGAAACGGTAAAAAACATACCTTGAGTGCAGTTGATTTCATCTCTCCCGTTACTGCAGTCTGCCACTCCGTTGCATACATAAAAAGGGTGCAGAGGACTACTGCCACCACAGTTCTTCATGGGCCTCGCTATAAATGTTTTCAACATGGCAAAAGATCTTCAATGCAATTAGTAATTATACAACTAAATATAATAAGAACACATCATCACTAATAGACGGTTTTCACAGAATTGTGTTTGTTTGGGAACAGTTTGAAACCCCCGCTTATTTCACGTCAGCTATTGTATTAGCAAACACTACAGGACGTGAGCTAGGGGCAATTTAGAATGTTTATGTTGTCAAGTTAAAACCGTCTATACAGCGTTTTTACTACAATGCCATTTATCAGCGGTACCCGTTTGGTAGTGGCACAGATCTTAGTCATGAAAGTGTGTGTTACTGTAAGTTGTATTTAAGTACGGATGTAAGTCAACGTACAGCAGAAGACCTCATCACTCTCATCCTGGCAGTCATCCAAGCCGTCACAGCGCCGACTCTTCTCCACACAGAGTCCTGTGGAGCACAGGAACTGACCCTCTGGACAGGCTGGACACACACACATGGCATGGATGGGGGCAGAGGTCAGGATGGGAATGTGATAGGGAAAAGGCAAGAAGGAGACACTCTAGGAGTGAGGGTGGTTCAATATGTAAAGAGATCACAGTTGAAAGAACTAATTAGAATTGGGAATCAAGATAAAATAGAGACAGAATGGGTTCAAAAACCCAGGGGTGGAAAGAGTACTCAAATTTAACTGCTACTTGTTGACATTTGTTTAAAAATATAATTGAGTAAAAGTCAACTGTGGCTCTTTTATGTACTCACAGAGTCACAGCAGAATGACGATTCTAAATATACATAGTATTTGCTGGAATAGTATTTATTTTTAAAATGTCTAGTATGTATAGGTTTTTCTTTTCTTTTTTCAACAATTCTCTTTTTTTTCTAGTCTATGTAAAGTACGTTGTGATTTTGTGTGTGAGATGTACTTCAATTAGACAAATAAACTCCCATCTAAATATACTGAAATACACATGCATCGTTGTCATTTCCTATAGTACTGTATATCCGGGCTGTTATAATGACACGTGCTGCTCTGGCCTGTGGTGCTTACGCTGGCTGATATTGTAGCTGCTGTAGGAGGCCTGGAAAGGCTGGTCCGAGTTCCGCGAGCTGCAGCGAAACTCCACCTCAGGCTGGTG
>NW_028150018.1:0-6000 GCF_964638095.1 Poromitra crassiceps | reverse complement strand
TGGACCTCGTCCCGGGAAGAAGGATGGCGGTGTCTGGTCGGAGATGCTCACAACTAATTTTTTGCATTCCAAGTCAAGCTAGAGAGAGAGAGAGAGAGAGAGAGAGAGAGAGAGAGAGAGAGAGAGAGAGAGAGAGAGTGTGTGTGTGTGTGTGTGTGTGTGACTCGAGTCCAAGTCACAAGTCCAAGTCCCCATCTCCCCCCTGGCCTTCCCTCGGGTCGGCCTCTGTCAAGCTTTGTCCAAAAACACGTTTGTGAGGTGAAATCCCTGAAAGCGTGCAGCTCTTCAGCCTCCGGTGGACTGAAGTGACGTCAAACGCTCTGCGGGGGACGAATGGGGACACCTGGGAAATCACAGCTGGGCTCTTGTCTTTTCACGGCTGAGGCCACACGAACACTTGAGAGCTTGTTTCTTTAGAATGTAAATCATCTAAAGTTTAGATGATAGACGGGGGGGCTGGAGTCAGACACATCACAGTTACCATGTTGCTGTGCTGGAGTCACATCACAGGCAAACGACACTGAGCCGTTTAGAAGAGGCAGTGGCTCAGTTGCTATGGAACTAATATATTCAAGACTATCAGTGTTACAGTATAATAACCGCTGCAAGGCACCAGCAAACACACCATCCCCCACGTAGTCCCCCTTTGGGCTAACCACTTAATGAATATGCTAGTGCATATGCACATGGAGACAGACCTGACAGACCTGACAGGGGCGTGCACATGGAGACAGACCTGACAGACCTGACAGGGGCGTGCACATGGAGACAGACCTGACAGACCTGACAGGGGCGTGCACATGGAGACAGACCTGACAGGGGCGTGCACATGGAGACAGACCTGACAGAGGCGTGCACATGGAGACAGACCTGACAGGGGCGTGCACATGGAGACAGACCTGACAGGGGCGTGCACATGGAGACAGACCTGACAGACCTGACAGGGGCGTGCACATGGAGACAGACCTGACAGGGGCGTGCACATGGAGACAGACCTGACACAGGGGCGTGCACATGGAGACAGACCTGACACAGGGGCGTGCACATGGAGACAGACCTGACAGGGGCGTGCACATGGAGACAGACCTGACAGGGGCGTGCACATGGAGACAGACCTGACAGGGGCGTGCACATGGAGACAGACCTGACAGACCTGACAGGGGCGTGCACATGGAGACAGACCTGACAGGGGCGTGCACATGGAGACAGACCTGACACAGGGGCGTGCACATGGAGACAGACCTGACACAGGGGCGTGCACATGGAGACAGACCTGACAGGGGCGTGCACATGGAGACAGACCTGACAGGGGCGTGCACATGGAGACAGACCTGACAGGGGCGTGCACATGGAGACAGACCTGACAGACCTGACACGGGCGTGCACATGGAGACAGACCTGACAGGGGCGTGCACATGGAGACAGACCTGACAGGGGCGTGCACATGGAGACAGACCTGACAGACCTGACACGGGCGTGCACATGGAGACAGACCTGACAGAGGCGTGCACATGGAGACAGACCTGACAGGGGCGTGCACATGGAGACAGACCTGACAGGGGCGTCCACATGGAGACAGACCTGACAGGGGCGTGCACATGGAGACAGACCTGACAGGGGCGTCCACATGGAGACAGACCTGACACGGGCGTGCACATGGAGACAGACCTGACACGGGCGTGCACATGGTCCCCCATACTGATTAGGGAACACAATTTAATTTCCTTCAAGTCAAGGTCATGTGACGCGCCATCCCACTAAATTGCCACCCAGATTGCTTGGCCCTGTTTTGTTTAGCCCGTCAACGAGCCTCGTCTATATTTTATTGCCGTCATCACTCTGAACCGCTTCTCATATTTTAATTAGTGAATGAAATGAAAGTGTCGCTCCGCAGCACCTCGGCCGATCAGCGCGCTCGCTTGACTGTGGCACCGCTCGTCACCAAATCACTTCGCTGTCTGTTGAGCTGTGAAAAGTTAGCTGGAGCGTCGCTATTCCCACACGCTAAATAAAACCTGCCTGACTGATGGATGGAAATTCTTAGCCAACCTTGCATGTGGAGAGAGAGAGAGAGAGAGAGAGAGAGAGAGGGGGAGAGAGAGAGAGAGAGAGAAAGAGAGAGAGAGAGAGAGAGAGAGAGAGAGAGAAGGAGGAGGGAGAGAGAGAGAGAGAGAGAGAGAGAGAGAGAGAGAGAGAGAGCAATGGAGGAAGGAAAACAGAATGAGAACGAGAGAGAGAGAGAGAGAGAGAGAGAGCAATGGAGGAAGGAAAACAGAATGAGAACGAGAGAGAGAGAGAGAGAGAGAGAGACAGACAGAGAGAGAGAGAAAGAGAGAGAGAGAGAGAGAGAGCAATGGAGGAAGGAAAACAGAATGAGAACGAGAGAGAGAGAGAGAGAGAGAGAGAGAGCAATGGAGGAAGGAAAACAGAATGAGAACGAGAGAGAGAGAGAGAGAGAGAGAGAGAAAGAAAGAGAGAGAGAGAGAGAGAGAGACAGACAGAGAGAGAGACAGAGACATATGGGTAGAGGGGTCAGGGAAACTGGAGATTACTAGCAGGGAGAAGGAGTGTGTCAGACAGTGATAAACAGGGAAATGGAGGGGCTGAGAAAGACCAATGTGCCTCACTCACCGATCCACTTGTCATTCCCATACCAGGACAGATTTCCTTTAGTGCTGTCATAGTATCCAATCTTCTTATAGCTTCCTCCTGCAGAGAGAGAGAGAGAGAGAGAGAGAGAGAGAGACAGAGAGAGAGACAGAGAGAGACAGAGACAGAGAGAGAGAGAGAGAGAGCGGGGGAGAGAGACAGACAGAGAGACAGAGAGAGACAGAGAGAGAGAGAGACAGAGAGAGAGAGAGAGAGAGCGAGAGAGACAGAGAGACAGAGAGAGAGAGAGACAGAGAGAGAGAGAGAGAGACAGAGAGAGAGAGAGAGACAGAGAGAGAGAGCGGGGGGGAGAGAGAGGGCGATCTGGATCTGAGTTAATGATAATTCATACAACTTTCATCTCTACTGGTGAATTTAATGTATTTATTTAATGTATTTTCATCTTCTTCTAGGAAATGGTGACACAGACAGATGCCCCTGTGTCCCTGAGCCAATACACTTTATAAGATAGGAACCCCGCTGAAAATGAGACAGTTAATCTCAAGGGGTTATTCCTAATAAATAATTTCAACCATTTAATAAAACCTCCAGGCCCGGGGGGTCCCTGCAAGTCTACTTCACTGGCTGCTTGCTGTAATAACAGATGAATATGGGCGTACAGGAGCACTGGGGAGGCACAACCCAGGGGCATCAGACTACCACACATTAATGTAAGTGTACAATTCTAATTATCATATCATCATTGGGCTTAATATCTACATTTAACTCGCAGGCGTCCACTGGGAAGTCTCTGCTGTGCTGTGCAACAAGGGTTCAGGCAGTGAAACCTACAGACTACAAGATCCTCGTCAGTCCTCAGTCTCTTGTCCTTTCACACTGTCTGTCTTGTAATCAGTCCTCAGTCTCTGGTCCTTTCACACTGTCTGTCTTGTAATCAGTCCTCAGTCTCTGGTCCTTTCACACTGTCTGTCTTGTAATCAGTCCTCAGTCTCTGGTCCTTTCACACTGTCTGTCTTGTAATCAGGATTCAGTCTCTGGTCCTTTCACACTGTCTGTCTTGTAATCAGTCCTCAGTCTCTGGTCCTTTCACACTGTCTGTCTTGTAATCAGTCCTCAGTCTCTGGTCCTTTCACACTGTCTGTCTTGTAATCAGTCCTCAGTCTCTGGTCCTTTCACACTGTCTGTCTTGTATCAGGAGTCAGTCTCTGGTCCTTTCACACTGTCTGTCTTGTAATCAGGATTCAGTCTCTGGTCCTTTCACACTGTCTGTCTTGTAATCAGGATTCAGTCTCTGGTCCTTTCACACTGTCTGTCTTGTAATCAGGATTCAGTCTCTGGTCCTTTCACACTGTCTGTCTTGTAATCAGGAGTGTTTGAGTCGTATAGTGTTTTCACAGAATAGAACACACAGAGCCTCCAGTAGAGTCACAGATCTGAGGTCTGTCAGGGAAACACAGACACAGACTGAACAGGAGAACACCAGTAGTCACAGATCTGAGGTCAGTCAGGGAAACACAGAGACACAGACTGAACAGGAGAACACCAGTAGAGTTACAGATCTGAGGTCTGTCAGGGAAACACAGAGACACAGACTGAACAGGAGAACACCAGTAGTCACAGATCTGAGGTCTGTCAGGGAAACAGACAGACTGAACAGGAGAACACCAGTAGTCACAGATCTGAGGTCAGTCAGGGAAACAGACAGACTGAACAGGAGAACACCAGTAGTCACAGATCTGAGGTCAGTCAGGGAAACACAGAGACACAGACTGAACAGGAGAACACCAGTAGTTACAGATCTGAGGTCTGTCAGGGAAACACAGAGACACAGACTGAACAGGAGAACACCAGGATAGTCACAGATCTGAGGTCTGTCAGGGAAACACAGAGACACAGACTGAACAGGAGAACACCAGGAGAGTCACAGATCTGAGGTCAGTCAGGGAAACAGACAGACTGAACAGGAGAACACCAACAGGCTCAGTGATCAAAAGGCAGCGAGCCAAGCCCAAAGCGCCAAGCAGCTGCCACAGATAAGAGGCTGCCATGGTCATGTGATCGCCCCGCTAGCGAGCTGTGGAGAGAGAGAGCAGCATCTCCTCCATGAGCTGTGGAGAGAGAGCAGCATCTCCTCCATGAGCTGTGGAGAGAGAGCAGCATCTCCTCCATGAGCTGTGGAGAGAGAGCAGCATCTCCTCCATGAGCTGTGGAGAGAGAGAGCAGCATCTCCTCCATGAGCTGTGGAGAGAGAGAGCAGCATCTCCTCCATGAGCTGTGGAGAGAGAGAGCATCTCCTCCATGAGCTGTGGAGAGAGAGAGCAGCATCTCCTCCATGAGCTGTGGAGAGAGAGCAGCATCTCCTCCATGAGCTGTGGAGAGAGAGAGCATCATCTCCTCCATGAGCTGTGGAGAGAGAGAGCAGCATCTCCTCCATGAGCTGTGGAGAGAGAGCAGCATCTCCTCCATGAGCTGTGGAGAGAGAGCAGCATCTCCTCCATGAGCTGTGGAGAGAGAGAGCATCATCTCCTCCATGAGCTGTGGAGAGAGAGAGCAGCATCTCCTCCATGAGCTGTGGAGAGAGAGCAGCATCTCCTCCATGAGCTGTGGAGAGAGAGCAGCATCTCCTCCATGAGCTGTGGAGAGAGAGCATCTCCTCCATGAGCTGTAGAGCATCATCTCCTCCATAGACACAGAGCTGTGGAGAGAGAGAGCAGCATCTCCTCCATGAGCTGTGGAGAGAGAGCAGCATCTCCTCCATAGACACTGGAAGGCACGGGCGTTGAGATCATTGGGAATAATGCTTTAATCACTGGAGAGGAAGAAAAGTGGCTGTCTTGTGCAGTGGCTGTGGGTTATTGCTGTAGGCCAGGGGTGGGCAACTGGTGGCCCGCGGGCCGCATGCGGCCCCCGACCTCACTCAGTGTGGCCCCTGGGTCAATTTCCCAACATTTATTTTTAAATATATTTTTTTTACAAGGCGGACGTTTTTGGTTAGGTTAGGTTAGACCACCAAAATATGTTTTTATTTTTCTGTACAACCCAGAACATGGCGCTAATGGCGTTAGCATTGTCCATCCACATACTGTTTAAGGTTAGCATTTGAGCTGACGCTATTGTAACAAACTATATCCAAGATGTACATTGCACATGCAACATTACTAATCTGATTCATATGACATATTTGGGTGATGTACACCATCAAATTGCTGTAGCGGGCTGTTTTAAAGCTAGAGCAAAGTTTCTGGTGTCATCAGAATGAAGAATGACTCAATTTGAATATGAAAAATATAAATGTTGGTATAATAAACTTTGATTAGCAGTCCTTTTCATCAAATTAGTAGCTATAATTGGGAGTGATGGTGTTACAGTAGGCTACTGGTGGAAGTGCAC
>NW_028150019.1:2500-6000 GCF_964638095.1 Poromitra crassiceps | reverse complement strand
GAGAGAGAGAGAGAGAGAGAGAGAGAGAGACCTGACAAACGAGCGAGAGCTGGAAAAACAGAGATTTACTGTATCATTCCCAATTAGAGTTTCACCGAGTCAAAAAATGCACATAATTCCATCTTAAGTCGCTATAAAAATGACAATCAACCCTCTGAATCTAATTAAGAATGCCTTCTGGACACAGACTGGTGTCCAGACTAATAACAGTATGCCCCTCAGTATTACCCATTCTGAAATAGGACTCATCATCAGATCTCCCTGATCTCCCACGTAAAACTGCTTATTAGACGACTCAATTAAAATCTATGGAGAATTTTCTGTTTGAGTGTTTACATCCAAATGAGGATTATTATTATTTTTACATACAAAAAATGTGCCTACTAGTAGTGGCCAACATATGAATGCAAGATTTTGGTCAGGACAACTTGTTGTCTTGGGTAAATACTTGGTCTGAGCAGTCAGTGATCATAATGGTATATATAGCATTATAAAAATGCAGTTTTAGAGGGGATTCTCCCTTGAAATGGACTGCATATTTTATTTCAGCGATCATTCATGTTGTGAATTGTCTTTTTTCCGCTGAACTTGTACTTGGCCCATATTCTCCTCATGACATCACCGCAGGGATAGTCTGGAGGATATTCAGTTGTTCTCATGGAATTGTGTTGCTAGGCAACAGTTTGGAAGCTACTAGCTGAGGTCCTGTTAGCTATTGGACTAGCAAACAGTGCAACAGGAAGTAAAGCTGGGGGCAATTTAGAATGTTTATGTTGTCGAGTTGAAAAACCGTCCACAGAGACTCATATCCCCCAGGCAGTCAGACTCCAACCATGTCAGTTTGGCACGCACCGTATGGCGTGTGTCACCAAATCAAAACTCACACACTCACACACACACACACACACACACACACACGCACACACACAGACACAGACACAGACACACACACACACACACACACACACCACACACACACACACACACACACACACACCTACACACACACACACACACACACACACACACACACACACACACCTACACACACACACACACACACACACACACACACACACACACTCACACACACACACACACACACACACACACACACACACACACACCTACACACACACACACACACACACACACACACCACACACAGACACACACACACACACACACACACACACACCTACACACACACACACACACACACACACACACACACACACACACCACACACACACACACACTCACACACACACACACACACACACACACACACACACACACACACACACACACACACACACACACACACACACACACTCACACACACACACACACACACACACACACACACACACACACACACACACACACACACACGGGGCATGTTGATGTCATTGCTGTAGGGCCATGGGTGAGCTGAGCTTAGTGGTTGAGAGCCGGAGCAGAAGCGCTTGTATTGTCTGAGTTGATCCCCTGCTCGCCTGACAGCACCAAACACCACACAGAACCTCCACCACAGCTTCACAAGCCCAAAGCCTAGAGAGGACCAAACACCACACAGAACCTCCACCACAGCTTCACAAGCCCAAAGCCTAGAGAGGACCAAGAGGAGCTGCCAGAGAACATCACACCACCAGGCAGCACATATCACTGTCTCCTCATCTCTCTCTCTCTCATTCATCCTCTCTCTCTCTCATTCCTCCTCTCTCTCTAGGCCAAATATACAACAACTATCAACACGTTCATATAGCAGAAAATCATTCTTAACGGTGCTCCTTTCAAATCGTTGAGAGTTACGCACGCAAAGCACGGTATTGACAACAAAACTATAATCTATAAGAGGATTCATTACATTTCAGAGTCTCCTCAGATTGCACATGTCCAAAATAATCAACATCTCTATAGGCTACTTCACTGTTGTTGCCTTGCTGAGAAACGTCCCTCTGCTGTTATTCTGAGCGTCAACATTATTCTAAACATTGCTCCATTAAAGTAAAAAAGACTGCAAGAAATCGATGTTCCACTGGCTGTTTGATAAAGAGAGCTAGACAGTAGCTAGACAGTCATTCAAATAAGCACCTCAGACACAATCTTATTCGTTGAGCCACAAGTCACACATATCAACGCTTGAGTGCATGGATCCTTTACGCTAGGATATTTATGAATGAAACTAGTGCAGACCTGCTGCACGTGCTCTGCTTTCAGCTTTGAGCAGGGAGGTGCAGTGCACTTACTGTACACACAGGATGCATGCATGCCTGCATAGTGTACATTATGGATGTGCAGGTGCAGTCAGTGCATTTAGCCTACTATCTTGTGGGCACTGGGATACTCACTTTCCCACCCAGAGTTCCTCAAAAATATTGCTGAAATTCCACACAAACATGCATCGGTCCCACAATCAGCACGACAACAGATCGGTTGTCTTTCCGTGATCATACACACACACATCATAACAGTCATCATCAACATCACGCTTGATATGGGCCTATTATTCTGACTGAAACTTAAGACATTTTTTACTTTTAATGCCGCACCAGGTTTGTATTATTCTCATAGTGCACCACAGGAGGCTGCCAAGAACCACTCTTCCAACATCACCCAAACCCCCACCCATCCCCATATCACAACCCACCACATTCATGTCTCCCGCAGCTAAGATGACAGAAATATAAAACCATGTCATCAAAATAATAATCATAAAAAAAGACATAAATAATAAATAGATCGAACAAATAGAAAATGTCAGCAGCACTACTCACTGGTGTCAGGAAGACAGCCCCCTCTTCAACAGCCATGTTCTCTCCCTTTCTCTTTCTCAATCCTCTGTCTGAAAGGGAGTGAAACCTAAGCGCAGAGCAGCCAACCAGTCATTCAACCAGTCAGTCAGTCAGTCAGTCAGTCAGTCAGTCAGTCAGTCAGCTCTGCCCCTTTCTCAACCTCATCCATCCCACTCTGAAAGAGCAAGGTGCCATTGGCTCAGGTGACAGAGTGGGAGAGGAGAAAAAAATAATGAAATAAATCAAACCACAGGACAAAATGCCAGCACTGCAGGAGCCGGATGAGACAGTTCCTTCCGCTCGGAGGTCGATGGCCTGCACTTAGATGCAGGGATGGGGCAGACCATGTGTGTAGGGGTCGGGGGGGATGGGGCAGACCATGTGTGTAGGGGTCGGGGGTCTATGAAACTCTCCAGTGGGACGTAAACAAAGCAGAAAGGACACACGCCAAATCCCCTCTGCTGCTGCTGCTGCTGCCTCCCTCCCTGCTGCTCGCTCTAACGCGGGTAATCCCCCCGCTGCCCTCCCAGAGAGCCACGCCCCCTGGCCCACAAAGCACCTTGGCTTTGGGAGGAAGAGCAGGAAGAGCAGCCAGACTCACCATGATATTATTTGTGGTGGGCTTCTCCTCTCCTCCCCCCTCTCTGCCTCCTTCCTCCTCTTCCTCACCTTCATCCACTCTGAGGGAGCGGGGGGGTGGGG
>NW_028150020.1:0-2500 GCF_964638095.1 Poromitra crassiceps | reverse complement strand
GTCAGAAAGAGAGAGAGAGAGGTGTTGATATACAGTCAGAAAGAGAGAGAGAGGGGTGTTGATATACAGTCAGAAAGAGAGAGAGGTGTTGATGTACAGCGAGTAAGAGAGAGAGAGGTGTTGATGTACAGTCAGAAAGAGAGAGAGAGAGGTGTTGATGTACAGTCAGAAAGAGAGAGAGAGAGGTGTTGATATACAGTCAGAAAGAGAGAGAGAGGGGTGTTGATATACAGTCAGAAAGAGAGAGAGGTGTTGATGTACAGTCAGAAAGAGAGAGAGAGAGGTGTTGATATACAGTCAGAAAGAGAGAGAGGTGTTGATGTACAGTCAGAAAGAGAAAGAGAGAGGTGTTGATGTACAGTCAGAAAGAGAGAGAGAGAGGTGTTGATGTACAGTCAGAAAGAGAAGAGAGAGGTGTTGATGTACAGTCAGAAAGAGAGAGAGGTGTTGATGTACAGTCAGAAAGAGAGAGAGAGAGGTGTTGATGTACAGTCAGAAAGAGAGAGAGGTGTTGATATACAGTCAGAAAGAGAAAGAGAGAGGTGTTGATGTACAGTCAGAAAGAGAGAGAGAGAGCTGTTGATGTACAGTCAGAAAGAGAAAGAGAGAGGTGTTGATGTACAGTCAGAAAGAGAAAGAGAGAGGTGTTGATGTACAGTCAGAAAGAGAGAGAGAGAGAGGTGTTGATGTACAGTCAGAAAGAGAGAGAGATGTTGATGTACAATCAGAAAGAGAGAGAGGTGTTGATGTACAGTCAGAAAGAGAGAGAGAGAGGTGTTGATGTACAGTCAGAAAGAGAGAGAGGTGTTGATGTACAGTCAGAAAGAGAGAGAGGTGTTGATGTACAGTCAGAAAGAGAGAGAGAGAGGTGTTGATGTACAGTCAGAAAGAGAGAGAGGTGTTGATGTACAGTCAGAAAGAGAGAGAGGTGTTGATGTACAGTCAGAAAGAGAGAGAGGTGTTGATGTACAATCAGAAAGAGAGAGAGAGGTGTTGATGTACAGTCAGAAAGAGAGAGAGGTGATGTCAGTCAGAAAGAGAGAGAGGTGTTGATGTACAGTCAGAAAGAGAGAGAGAGAGGTGTTGATGTACAGTCAGAAAGAGAGAGAGAGAGGTGTTGATGTACAGTCAGAAAGAGAGAGAGGTGTTGATGTACAGTCAGAAAGAGAGAGAGGTGTTGATGTACAGTCAGAAAGAGAGATAGGGAGAGATAGAGAGAGAAAGCTGTCTGCCTGTCTGTCCGTCTTGATTTCCTTCTCCCGGCGCTCGGTGCCTGAGGATGCGTCCGTAGCCGTAGCGCTATTCCTTTCAAGGTTGTTCTAAATGTGACTGACTGATGGGTAACAGTCAATCTGCTGCTTTGTTTACATGCGCAGCTGAGTGCAAAAGACTAGCGTACCGCATTCAACGTGGCAGAACAACACAGATGATGCAGACGGACGTTTGAAACGGGGTTATCTCCATCGCTAACCTCATACAGCGGCCATTATTTAGTGGGGCGTTTCACACGGGCGGATCTTCCTCATCCTTGAGTGCTGTTCAATACGGCTACAAAAACTCAGTTATGGCCTCCCAAGATAGATCCGTTGATGCACAGTGTTTATTACCAATTGAAATAGGGGGGGAAATTACTTTGCAACATAGTGGGATACGCTGTGTGTGTGTATGTGTGTGTGTGCGCGCCGTGTGTGTTGTGTGCGTGTGCGTGTGTGTGTGTGTGTGCGTGTGCGCGTGCGCGGGTGCGTGCATGTGTGTGTGTGTGTGTGATGCCTCCATTACCCCCCTGTGGCTGTATATATAGATTGTGTCTCTGCTCTTGGTTTTATTCCGGTGTGTATGGATAAATAACTCCTGTTCCCTTTAGATTAGGCCTGACCTTTCCACCCCCTCTCTATGCACCTAGCAGCCCTTACAACCCTTAGCCCGCCATTACATTGTGAATCCTTCACGGTAACAAATGTCAACTTCATTGATTGGCCATCTTCGTCCAAAATAACACAGGTCTAAAGCGAGGAAGGGCCGGCGTGCTGCCCGCTGCCGCGCCGCTGCTGCCTTCAGCTGAAGGCACACGGCCGGGGAGGCGTGCTGCACGCTGCCGCGCCGCGCGCCTCCCCGGGCCGTGCTGAAAGCACACGGCGTGAGAGATTGCAGAGAAAATAGAAAACCTTACTCATTAACTTCAAGTCCACAGCCCCAAGATTTCATGGATTAATCAATGCTAACCTACTTTATCAAAGACACTTATCTTCCACATACAGAAATCTATGCATGTCCCTGGCCAAGAGGTCGATAGCAGGAAATATTTCACATTGCCCACCCTTTTTCCATCACTAATTCTCCTGTCTCTCTCTCTGTCTCTCCCTCTCTCTCTCTCTGGTCTCCCCCTCTCGGTCTCTGTCTCCCCCTCTCTCTCTCTCTCTCTCTCTCTCTGTCTCTGTCTCTCCCTCTCTCTCTCTGTCTCTCCCTCTCTCTCTCTCTGTCTCCCCCTCTCGGTCTCTGT
>NW_028150021.1:0-6000 GCF_964638095.1 Poromitra crassiceps | reverse complement strand
GCCTATTCAGTGCGCCAGTTGCGCGGAGCGCTCCCCTCTGGCTCTCCTCTGTCACCCTTCTCTGTGTCACTCTCTCCCTCTCTCCTCAGTCTGACAGGCACAATACGACTCTCTCTCTCTGACTCCCTCGCTCAGACAGACACAACACACGTCCCATAGGAAAAAGAAGTTGTAAGTTCACTGCCTGGCATGTCCCAGCATGCATTGGACTAATCCATTTTGCTACTAAATAGCAATAAAATGAGCCGAAATAGATATAAAGGTAGATCTAAATAATGTGTAATGGTAACACAACCTGCAATTGTAGAACATTTCAACATTGGACCAAATAAAACATCGAAATGAAAACACCACCCTATGTGAAACATATATGTCATATTGGGGCTATATATATCCCTTGTAGATTTAACGTGATTTAGATGAGTGACAGTGTAATGCGCTTCTACTGGCATGTGCTATGTGATGTCCGCTCCAATAAATTGGCTGTACTTCACATTTTAGTTTTACAATAAAAACACATTTATGCAATGACTTCACATAATGTAGGCTATATTTATGTGCATATCCTACTATCCTAGCAGGGGAGAAGAAAAGGTAGCAAAACGATATCATTCTGGATAAACTTTCACCAATCTAATTAATCTCATCATATAGGGATAGGCTATATTTTTCTAGCTGATGCTTTTAGAACATTCTTTTCACTTTGATCTTGCTATAGTGTAGCTTATTTACATGCTTGCAGTATTTAAACTGCAGTTAGATTGGTTTGAGAATAATATGGAATAATAGCCAGACAGACAGAGGGGATAAAGGGGGGGGGGGGGGATCAGAGCCCTCGGCTTTGAAGCCGGACTGGATCGCTCCGTGGAATTGGAGCTGAAAAGTGAAGCATGTGATTTGTATACTGCACTTACCCAATCAGCGGATAGTGCATAATTTTACGCTTAAAAGGCGTGGTTGTAATGCTTAATGCTGTGTGTAGCGCCGATACCAAAATATCAAGTGCGCTGGTCCATGCCCACTGATCAGCGCTGCATCTAGCGTTGAGCGTAGTTCATAGGCCCATGCAACGATAGAGCCCCACGTGTCTATCTATATATATCTATCTACTGTATTTATATAGATACCGTAGATATATATATATAGATATATATATATATATATATATATATATATATATATATATATATATATATATATATATATATATATATATATATATACTTTTGACAGAATTGCTTGTAATTGCATTCTGCTATGCTTTGCTTTGTGATATTACACATTCAGCACTTTTTGAAAATTTTCTAATTCTACAATACAATTTATTGTCACTTTTTCTCTAATTATTATTACTATTATTGTTTTTATTTGTATTAGAAGTAGTAGTATGCTGTGTCCGTTTTGATGTGGGCTTAGTCTCAGCTCTGCTTTCATAGAACTAATCTTACATTAAATCTGTGATCACAGACTTTCTGACTGTGGACTCTCAGAGACTCACTGTGAAGTCCTGGCATCAGCTCTGAAGTCCAACCCCTCCCATCTGAGAGAGCTGGACCTGAGTAAGAACCAGCTGCAAGATTCACGTGTGAAGCTTCTGTCTGCTGGACTGGAGAGTCCACACTGTCGACTGGAGACTCTCAGGTAAGATTTTAATTGACAGTTTTTCTCAGTTGATTTGACACATTTCTCTGCTTTCAATACAGTGCCTCTCTATGCCTCTCTATGTTCTATACATTATGTAGTTCTGTATGTTGTGTGAAATGTCACAGTTTTAATGTGTGAATTTCGTAAAAAGTACATGCAAGACTAGCTCCATAGGGTCCCATTATAGAGGTTGAAAAAGTATAAACCTAACAGTACAAAAGATAAATTAAAGCTGAATTAAGGTGATAGAGTCCTAAAAGTGGTGACTCGTTAAGTGTGAGTGTTGAGCTTAAAGTATGAAGGAGTAGTTCAAAGGTAGAGTTCAAAGAGGGCGTGGTTTCACTATGAACTGCTGTTTAAAATGAATGGCAGTTGCACCCGGAAATATAGCTAATCTGTTTGTTTACAAACATGCTGATTCATCTATAAACAGTAATTAACCTCAAACCTCATGCTTTGATATCTTATTTAAATTGCTGCACCTCTCTCTATTCCTGTCTCAAACCTCATGCTTTGATATCTTATTTAGATTGCTGCACCTCTCTCTATTCCTGTCTCAAACCTCATGCTTTGATATCTTATTTAGATTGCTGCACCTCTCTATTCCTGTCTCAAACCTCATGCTTTGATATCTTAGTTAGATTGATGCACCTCTCTCTATTCCTGTCTCAAACCTCATGCTTTGATATCTTATTTAGATTGCTGCACCTCTCTATATTCCTGTCTCAAACCTCATGCTTTGATATCTTATTTAGATTGCTGCACCTCTCTCTATTCCTGTCTCAAACCTCATGCTTTGATATCTTATTTAGATTGATGCACCTCTCTCTATTCCTGTCTCAAACCTCATGCTTTGATATCTTATTTAGATTGATGCACCTCTCTCTATTCCTGTCTCAAACCTCATGCTTTGATATCTTATTTAGATTGATGCACCTCTCTCTATTCCTGTCTCACACCTCATGCTTTGATATCTTATTTAGATTGATGCACCTCTCTCTATTCCTGTCTCAAACCTCATGCTTTGATATCTTATTTAGATTGCTGCATCTCTCTCTATTCCTGTCTCAAACCTCATGCTTTGATATCTTATTTAGATTGATGCACCTCTCTCTATTCCTGTCTCAAACCTCATGCTTTGATATCTTATTTAGATTGATGCACCTCTTTCTATTCCTGTCTCACACCTCATGCTTTGATATCTTATTTAGATTGATGCACCTCTCGCTATTCCTGTCTCAAACCTCATGCTTTGATATCTTATTTAGATTGATGCACCTCTCTCTATTCCTGTCTCACACCTCATGCTTTGATATCTTATTTAGATTGATGCACCTCTCTCTATTCCTGTCTCAAACCTCATGCTTTGATATCTTATTTAGATTGCTGCACCTCTCTCTATTCCTGTCTCAAACCTCATGCTTTGATATCTTATTTAGATTGATGCACCTCTCTATTCCTGTCTCAAACCTCATGCTTTTATATCTTATTTAGATTGATGCACCTCTCTCTATTACTGTCTCAGACCTCATGCTTTGATATCTTATTTAGATTGCTGCACCTCTCTCTATTCCTGTCTCAAACCTCATGCTTTGATATCTTATTTAGATTGCTGCACCTCTCTCTATTCCTGTCTCAAACCTCATGCTTTGATATCTTATTTAGATTGCTGCACCTCTCTCTATTCCTGTCTCAAACCTCATGCTTTGATATCTTATTTAGATTGCTGCACCTCTCTCTATTCCTGTCTCAAACCTCATGCTTTGATATCTTATTTAGATTGCTGCACCTCTCTCTATTCCTGTCTCAAACCTCATGCTTTGATATCTTATTTAGATTGCTGCACCTCTCTCTATTCCTGTCTCAAACCTCATGCTTTGATATCTTATTTAGATTGCTGCACCTCTCTATATTTGCATTCATTAATAATCTGTTTACATAAGTTGTGTGACTGAAATGATCAAATAATAATATTTCCTTATCTCTTCATATCCATTAAGGCTGAGTGGCTGTATGCTGTCAGAGAGAAGCTGTGAAGCTCTGGCCTCAGTTCTCAGCTCCCAGTCCTCCAGTCTGAGAGAGCTGGACCTGAGTAAGAATGACGTAAAGGACTCTGGAATGAAGCTTCTCTCTACTGGACTGGAGAGTCCACACTGTAGACTGGAAACTCTCAGGTCAGTATTACTGATACTGTTCAACAGACCACCATTTAAATGTGGCTTTACATGCACATTAATATCAGTGAAGATTAGGGCTGCACAATGAATCGTGTTTTCATCGTCATCGCAATATGAACATGCGCAATAAACACATCACAAAGACTGCCTGAAACGCAATGAATAACTAAAGTGGTTTTATTTACATGTGTCATGCATTCCCATTCAGCATCTGATCATTTTGTCTTGTGTTGTAAATCCAGCGTACACCTTTCCCTTGCAACAGTGCGCTCCGCCCCTCTGCCAAAGCCCAAACACGCTGTGTATAGTTTCAGCTAGAGTCAGTGTGTATTTCATTTCTTTATTCAGTGGGCATAGGCTATGTTTGTCGTCTATGTTAGCATTATTAAAGCATTATTAAAGCACAAAGACATAGGAACTGTATAGCTAATATATTTGTTTATTTATCGCAAGTCGTATCGTCATCGCTATATTGAACAATGTTATCGCACATCGCAGATTTTCCTCCTATCATGCAGGCCTAATGAAAATACCTGACCTCTGTATATTCCTGCTGATGTGAGTTTTGAAAGCAGCTGAGATACCAACATTTATCACATCTAGTTTCTATCCTGTGGTAGAATATTGCATCATCTCCTCTCTTTACTGCCTCTGTTGTTGAAACCTAAAGTAAAGGATTTATCACATTCTGTCACACATTGAGTCCAGAACTGAAATGAAAACACAAACCAGATCAGCTATAGTTCACTGTCACATCTCCAGCTGCTTCAGAATAGAGCAACTAGGATTTGAACCAGTGCTACAGGGAGTGACATCATCAGAGCCTAGATGCCATACTGAACTCTGTATCTATATTTGCATTAATTAATAATCTGTTTGTGTGAGCTGTGTGACTGAAATGATAAAATCATATTTCCTTATCTTTTCATATCCATTAAGGCTGAGTGGCTGTAAGCTGTCAGAGAGAAGCTGTGAAGCTCTGGCCTCAGTTCTCAGCTCCCAGTCCTCCAGTCTGAGAGAGCTGGACCTGAGTGAGAATGACGTACAGGACTCTGGAATGAAGCTTCTCTCTGCTGGACTGGAGAGTCCACACTGTAGACTGGAAACTCTCAGGTCAGTATTACTGACCACCATTTAAATGTGGCTTTACATGCACATTAAACACAGTGAAAAGACCTGACCTCTGTATTTTCCTGCTGATGTGAGTTTTGAAAGCAGCTGAGATACCAACATTTATCACATCTAGTTTCTATCCTGTGGTAGAATATTGCATCATCTCCTCTCTTTACTGCCTCTGTTGTTGAAACCTAAAGTAAAGGACTTGTAAAGGACTAGCCCATCGGCTAACCTCAGTGAAAACATGTGACTGTCATCACCCTGTCTTGACTGAAAAACATTTGAGAGCCTCAGCTTTAAGGAACAGTCAACTTATCAAACAAACTCAATGCCTCACCCCACACACACACACACACACACACACACACACACACACACACACACACGCACACACACACACACACACACACACACACACAGACACACACACACGCACATTTGAAATATTTATTTATGTCTACATAAATACAAGTATGCAAAGGACATAAACAGTAATAGTGCAGTTAATTGCTGGGAGTCAGTCAGTTACATGAGTGCCCAGATGGCAAACACAATAATGCATACACATAAGAAACACACAGGATGATAACATGGCAGGTTGATATATACAGTTATACTGTAATGCAAGATAGCGCTCAGTATCCACTTCATGGGTACAAAAAGCAGCGCCTCCACCTCCTCCACAGTGCAGACTGCCCCCCCAGCCCCTCCTCCCCCACAGTGCAGACTGCCCCCCTCAGCTCCTCCTCCACAGTGCAGACTGCCCCCCTCAGCCCTCCTCCTCCACAGTGCAGACTGCCCCCTCAGCCCCTCCTCCTCCACAGTGCAGACTGCCCCCCTCAGCCCCTCCTCCCCCACAGTGCAGACTGCCCCCCTCAGCCCCCTCCTCCCCCACAGTGCAGACTGCCCCCCTCAGCTCCTCCTCCTGCACAGTGCAGACTGCCCCCCTCAGCTCCTCGTCTCCACAGTGCAGGCTGCCCCCCTCAGCCCCTCTTCCTCCACAGTGCAGACTGCCCCCCTCAGCCCCTCCTCCTCCACAGTGCAGACGTCCCCCCTCAGCCCC
>NW_028150022.1:0-6000 GCF_964638095.1 Poromitra crassiceps | reverse complement strand
CATAAGGGAGAGTGGAGACGCTTATGAAACGCTGATCTCTCCAAGGCAAATGCTCTATTACCATGTTATTGTATTTCTCTCCAGGCTTGGTCAGTTCAGTCTGGGAATATTTTATCGATATGATATCAATATCTGATATATGATATATGATATATCAATATCGTGACATGAGACTATGAGACGATATCATCTTTTTACGTGTCGTCTTTTCCTGCTTTTAAAGGCTGCATTACAGTAAAGTGATGTCATTCTCTGAACTTACCAGACTGTTTCTATATTTGTCTTTATCCACTTAATGTTAGTCATTATATCACATTATGATTATTTATTAAAATAAAACTCATTGTGTAAATAGTTTGTGAAAGCACCTGATACTGATAGTCATCCCTACAATACTGTTACAAGTTGCAGTATTGATATTGAGGTATAGGCTCTGGTATTGTGATATTTGATATTGTCCATATCGCCCAGCCCTATCACAGCCAGCGGCCGGGTCCACACAAGGGACACACCTACATTTGACTTTGACATTGAAACACACACACACACACACACACACACACACACACACACACACACACACACACACACACAGACGCGATAACAGCCTCGACCCCCGTCCAGCAAACACACACACACACACACACACACACACACACACACAGACGCGATAACAGCCTCGACCCCCGTCCAGCAAACACACACACACACACACACACACACACACACACACACACACACTGACGGCTAACAGCCTCGACCCCCCTCCAGCAAACACACACACACACACACACACAGACACACACGCGCACACACACACACACACACACACACACACACACACACACACACACACACACACACACACACACACACACTGACGGCTAACAGCCTCGACCCCCCTCCAGCAAACACACACACACACACACACAGACACACACGCGCACACACACACACACACACACACACACACACACACACACACACACACACACACACACCAGACACATCCCTCCAGGACACCCAACCCCCCTCTCTGCCCTCTGACACCCACCCAACCAAACCACCCACCCACACCGGAGCACAAACACCACCTTTTTGGCACCAAAAATAAAATAAAACATAAAATCATATGTAACCATTACAACCCAATAGGGAGTGTTGCTTTTGAACGTCACAAAGGAAAGAACACTAATGCACAGACAAGAGGGGGAGGGGGGGGGGGGGGTCAGGTTCATGTATGATGTATGATCCAAGTTCATGCGACATGTCAATATTGCCCTGTTGTATATTCTGTCGCTATCAGGTGTGATCTATGCCATGCAGCTGTCATGCACAAGCTGCTTCTTACAGAGAAAAACAGCGCACACAACAACACTATACAGGAACAAAGAGCACATGTGCGCGTCAGTAAACACGCACTCCCTCCCTACGCGCACATGCACAGATCACTGCGTTTTTAGTCTGCGATGTTCTGCAACAAACAAGCGTTGACTTTTAAGATCCATGATGTCTTGCAGAGTTGGGGGAGATTTTGGGGGGAGCTGATAGCCTCCATACAGGCAGGACCGAGGCGAGCAGCGTGCCCGTGGGTTCGATCAGACATGTAAACACGGGGAGGCTTGCATCCTCAAACATCTCCCAGCCTCTCCCCAGCGAAGGCACCGTTTTTTCGGTCTCGTTTTGCTGCCTTGCACGACTGCTCCTATGTCCTGACTGAACAATGAAATCTCACAGGCTACTCCCCCGACTTGCTCCAGCATACTTCTTAACCGCATGATGCATCAAAAACAACAATATAGTCTCTACTCACCCTTTCAAAGTGGAAAAATCTTCAGACAAAACCAGGACTTCTAAATAAATAAAAACAATGATCAATTGTTGAGTCCACTTGCAGTTCTGTCTCCAGCCTGTCTCTACTCTCCAGTCTTCCCGCTAATCTCCTCTCTGCTGTTTCACTTTTCTTCCAGCGTCTTTATTTTCCGTTGTGCGCCCTTTCGCTTCCTCTGAGTTTCCAACGTTTTTTTTCTCTCCAGCAGGAGGAGGACAATATTCTGCACACACAAGACAGAAAAAAATATATGGAGCGCTCAATCAAACGACGAGAAGGACCATTTAGTTTTTAGGGGTGGCAAAAGTTGCCTGTCAAGAAATCATCGATATTAGGAGCATAATATGCAAGTTCAATAAAGATAATCCGAAATGTAATTATTAGACCCAGACACGGGACAGCTCTGGTTATAGGAGCAGACTAAATCCTGAGCTATATGATTAGGTAAAACGGGGTGCACCCCCCCTGCGTCGTGTTGGTACGGTCCTCTCGTTGTTGCGCTTGTGGAACGCCGCGCACGGAGCATTCCAAGGTTCTGGTTACAGCTACGAGGATGATGGCACCGCGCCGCTGCCAGCAGGGGAGTAAACACACCTCTGAGTTCAAACCCACACAGGCATCAGAGGAGGGTTTGGGCAGCATCCCAAGGGGGGGTTTCCTGTCCCTGTCCTGAAAGTGCGCCTCCAGTATAGGCTACATCTGGATCTGCAGGACCTCCGGGGGCTATTTAAGGGTTTCCAAGAGGGGTGCCGCCAGGCTGTTATGCGCCATACAATTCATATGGAAGAAACAAACAAACAAAAAACAGAGACAGGACAACTACCCTATGGAAAATGCTAAATAGCCTAATGATAAGAAAAGACAGAAGAAGAAAGTGTTTCTTTTTAATGAGTCATGAAACATAGAAACAATATGGATTTACATAGTTAGCAGCAGACATGCATAGCCTACTTAAAGATGGATTAATAGATGTGGAAAAAGAATGCTGTAGCCGATAGGGTTATTATACAAATATACAAACAGGTGTGTGCTAGCTGCTACATTATAAACATAATTGCTCCACAAATAAATATGTATTAATATATCAACATGAAATGGGACAAGTGTAACAGAGAGTGTGCATAAATTATGTCCAAAGGGAAACAGGCGACAACAACAAAAAGTAGGCTATCTCCTATCTTATCCAATCTTTGGCAAAGCTCACAGGTTTTGTTCCACCTGTTGATCATATTACTATATATATTGTAACGTGTTTGGGTAATCCAGGTATTACCTGTATGTGATGTGCAACCTAAGTGTCTGGATCGCAGCTAGGAACTGATGTGTGTGGGTGTGTTCCTAGGGGGAAGGGGATGTATGTGACCAGCGGCCGGGGCGGAGGCCAGTCAGGCCAGGGTGGGCGAGCTGACCGGGTGGTTTAGAGCTAGCAGCGAAGCTAGCTGCTAGGAGCGTGTATTGTGAAGACAAGAATAAAGAGCCTGTACCAACTTCAAGTCTCCAGTTCCTTGGACGAATACCCACTTCGTTACATTGGTGCCAGACAGTAAAGCGGTAACGCCTCTGATTCGGCCGAGAGGGGAGAGGGTGAGAAGGAACGGCAAAAGAGACGGGTGGTGCGGCTTTTTGGCTCTAGAAACTAGCGCTAGTAAGTTAGCTACCAGGGGTGCTAACTGCTAACTGCTAGCTGCTAAAACCACGTGCGATGGTGCGCGGAGAATCAAGTATCTCCGGAGAATGGCCATCGGTGAACGGGAGGAAAAGAGAGCTGACGGCGGGGATCAGCTCGATGCTGGCGGGCATGGAGGCCCGTGTGTTGAGAGAGGTCGGACGGCTGGTGCAAGAGACTCCTGCCTGGGCAGTGGAGGTGATGCGGGCGCTGCGAGAAGTCATGCAGCGGGTGGACTTGATGAGCGCGGAGGTAATGCAGCGGGGAGAGCGGCCGGAAGAGCCACGAAAGAGACTGTGTTGGACCTGCAGAGAGCCGGGCCACGTGGCGAGGTGGTGCCGATGCGGTTCCGGGAGACGGACCGGGTATGCGGGACAACGACATGGACAGCAGGGAGCCTGCTGGACATGTAGCGAGATTGGACATCTAGCCAGAGAGTGTCCAAAGGCTGTCGGAGATCGGGGGACAGCGGGAGAAGAGAGACGTGCAGGCGGCAGACAGGTGAGACTCTGCTGGACTTGCCAGTCACCGGAGCACTTGGCCAGGGACTGCACTGAGAGTGTGGAGGCCGGAGGTGAGACGCAGGCTGGGAAGAGCGTGAACAGCCAGAGGGAAGAGAGGGACATCGTCTGCAGCGTTGTTACAGTCGGGAGAGCGACGCTCGTGTCTCCGAGTGAGCGAGAGGGGTTACCGCCGGGGGAACCGGCCCAGCCTAACCGCTATACACCCCCTAACGTTGCACTGCGGAGAGCCGAGGGGAAGATCGACGCCGGTGGTGTTCGCTCTGCTGTCCTCAACCCTGGAGGAGGGGGACGGAAAAACGAGCGAGTGCGAGGCCGGGAGGACGACGCCAGGGTCAGCTGGAGAGTCGACGGGCGCGAGTGGAGACCGGAGGACGAGGATGTCGATCCGGTGCTCGTTCGTGCATTTGCTACTGGAACAAACAAAAGGGGGGACCGAAAAGAGTGCTTCAGGGAGAATTGGTGAAGCTGGGAAAAGGGGGGATGGAAATGGGGTTTAAAAGAAAAGCTAAGGAAAATGTGGGGGGCTTGTGTTTGAATTGAAATGTGTGAAAAAGAAGGAAATAATGAAAAACTAGACATTATGGAGTGCCTAATGGGAAACTAGACATTACGGAGTACCTAATGAAAAACTGGACATTATGACGGGGGTGCTGAAAAGAAAAGACTGGTTGTTGGGGAATTATAATTTGATGTGGTGATGGGAAAAATGTTGTGTTGGTGTGTTTTGGTACAGGGGGATATGTGTGGGTTGTGGGTGTCGACGTGGGCGTCGAGCTAATGTTGGGTGAGGAGTATGTAACGTGTTTGGGTAATCCAGGTATTACCTGTATGTGATGTGCAACCTAAGTGTCTGGATCGCAGCTAGGAACTGATGTGTGTGGGTGTGTTCCTAGGGGGAAGGGGATGTATGTGACCAGCGGCCGGGGCGGAGGCCAGTCAGGCCAGGGTGGGCGAGCTGACCGGGTGGTTTAGAGCTAGCAGCGAAGCTAGCTGCTAGGAGCGTGTATTGTGAAGACAAGAATAAAGAGCCTGTACCAACTTCAAGTCTCCAGTTCCTTGGACGAATACCCACTTCGTTACAATATATATATATATCATATTACTCCGAGTTACTAAGGAACTAGCGCGCTTGGATCATCATTCTGTTTTGCGTAGAGAGCAAAACCTCCAGCAGAAGCAGAGGCAAAACAGATAAAGGCCAGCCAGCAGCTGCAGTAGCCTACCTGTCCACCGGGATGACACATTACAGAGTGCAGGTATTGGCACTGATGCAAATATGAAAACAAAGGCGATCTGTTGAAAAAGTCAACCTGAGATGCAGCCTGCAGTATCTCTGAACTATAGAAGATCAAGTTGTGTATTGTGTGTTATTAGCATCAGTATTATCATTTTGTCAACCAACGACTTCACGACTTACTTATAATATCCTTATGATCCTGCATTATTTCCAGGAATCATTTTGCATGAGTACTGTAGGTATTAACTCTCGTTTTGACTTTGGTTCTGATGCTGCACATTCATCCATTTCATATCAATCACATATTTGTCCATGTGGTCCAATCATCACAGTGAAAGTGATGGGATTTAATCTCATGATTTCTTACCAGCAGAGTTGAACTTTGGGCAGAAGAAGAGAGAGAGAGAGAGAGAGAGAGAGAGAGAGAGAGAGAGAGAGAGAGAGAGAGAGAGAGAGAGAGAGAGCCACAGCTGACTGCTGTCCTGTCACACTTCCATGACCTATTGCACTGCCCCCCCCTCTCTCTCTCCCTCTCTCTCCTCTCTCTCCCTCCCTCTCTCTCTCCTCTCTGTCTCCCTCTCTCTCCCTCCCTCTCTCCCTCTCTCTTCTCTCTCTCCCTCCCTCTCTCTCATCTCTCTCTCTCTCTCTCTCTCTCTCTCTGTCTCCTGTCTCTCTCCCTCTCTCTCCCTCTCTCTCTCTCCCTCTCTCTCTCTCTGTCTCCTGTCTCTCTCTCTCTCTCTCT
>NW_028150023.1:0-6000 GCF_964638095.1 Poromitra crassiceps | reverse complement strand
CTAACTCCCATGTGTCCTATATTCATTCAAACTAACTCCCATGTGTCCTATTTACATTCAAACTAACTCCCATGTGTCCTATTCACATTCAAACTAACTCCCCGGTGTCCTATTTACATTCAAACTAACTCCCCTGTGTCCTATTTACATTCAAACTGACTCCCCTGTGTCCTATTTACATTCAAACTGACTCCCATGTGTCCTATTTACATTCAAACTAACTCCCATGTGTCCTATTCACATTCAAACTAACTCCCCCGTGTCATATTTACATTCAAACTAACTCCCCTGTGTCCTATTTACATTCAAACTAACTCCCATGTGTCCTATTTACATTCAAACTAACTCCCATGTGTCCTATTTACATTCAAACTAACTCCCATGTAGGGCTGTCACTTTTCATTCGAAATTCGAATGCAACTTCGAATGTGGGGGAGGGGTTCGTGTTCGATATGTAAATTGACTGTTCGAATTTTTTTTTTTTTTAATGAACCAAAATTAACCAACTGCTGCTTGCTGGTAATGTTAATCCCATGTCAGAAAAAGTCTCCAGATTTGTCGCGTTAGTCTCTTCTGAGAAAGATTGTCTCCAGGGTCTGAAAAGTTGTCTCGAGTTGGATGCAGCCAAGTTTGTGAGGCAGTGTTGTGACTGTGAGCGTCCAAGCTAACACGTCGGGCTGATGCCCGGTGGCCTGCAGTGGGTTGCACCAGCTGTGCGTAAGTTGAAACGTAAGCTAGTTTGAACGTAAAGTCTCACTAAGTCCGAGTTTACGCACCACTAAAAATATTTGGGTTGCACCAAGTGAAATAGTTACAACGTAGGCATAAGTTAGAACTTAAAATTTACACCTACGTCTTACTAGGTGTAAAGTCCTCCGTAAAATAGCAGTTGGCACGGATTGCAACTTGGCACCGTGGCGCATCGTTGTTTTGCGTCCGCAACGCGCTCTCCGTGATAAATTACACCCTTTGATATTTATGACTCACGCTTTTGTTTCCCACAAGCTGCAGCACTGCATACAAATTAAAATAACCGCAACAATTTAGTGAGGCAGGATGGTGGTATAGCCTACAATACTGATGAAGAGCTCACAGATAAACGTTAACAGTAATATGAACCTAAACGAACGTTACTCAATAACGTTCTCATTTGATTAGTGTTGATGAAATATGAAAGCACTAATTTGCGGTGGGCAACATGTCCTGTTTTCACTCCACTTACTTAAACAACCGTAAATAAACACCGTTTCCACCGTGCTTTTCACTGATTGGTCACAGATACTGTACACGTCATTGTCTGCGACACTATTTTGGTTAGTATGGACTTTAGGGTCTACTAGTTAAGATGTACCTTACGTCTCCGTGGTGCAACCAAACAAAGACACAACTTTAGTGTCAAACTAACTAGTTTGAACGGAGCAGTTAGTGTGGACTTTACACCCTAACTTAAGACAGAAAATACGTTCAGCTGGTGCAACAGGCTGCTGGACTGGATTTTTTTTTTTTTTTTTTTTTTATTAACCAAAAAACTTCTACGGTAATTTATTCGAACGAATTTCGGGCAATTAAAGTTCGTTCGAATTTTATTTTGGGAAAAAGTGACAGCCCTACTCCCATGTGTCCTATTTACATTCAAACTAACTCCCATGTGTCCTATTTACATTCAAACTAACTCCCATGTGTCCTATTTACATTCAAACTAACTCCCCTGTGTCCTATTTACATTCAAACTAACTCCCCTGTGTCATATTTACATTCAAACTAACTCCCCGGTGTCCTATTTACATTCAAACTAACTCTCATGTGTCCTATTTACATTCAAACTAACTCCCCGGTGTCCTATTTACATTCAAACTGCCCTGCATCCTATTTACATTACATTACATTACGTCATTTGGCAGACGCTTTTATCCAAAGCGACTTACAATAACACATTTTTGTCAGCAATAGAGCAATCAACTATGGAGTACAGTCTATGACAACTACAAATTCTGAAGGAACAGTGGTACAAGTTTAGTTCAGGTTAGTTGTTTTTTTTCTTTTCTTTTCTTTTTTTCTTGAAAGAGAAAGAAGTTAGTTCAAGAAGGGCCCAGATGGAGCCTGAAAAGGTGTGTCTTTAGTCTTTTCCGAAAGATCGGCAGTGATTCGGCCGTCCTGACCGAAGGTGGAAGCTCGTTCCACCATTGAGGTGCCAGGGACGAGAAGAGTCGCGAACGGGATGAGCGACTTTTGAGCCCCCGTAGTGGAGGAGGGGCGAGGCGTCCTGCACTGGTGGAGGAGCGGAGGGAACGGTGAGAGATTTGGAGCCTGACCATAGATTGTAAGTACAGGGGGGCTGTCAGGTGTACTGCCCTGTAGGCCAGAACCAGTGTTTTGGATTGAATGCGTGCCAAGATGGGAAGCCAGTGAAGGTCCTGGAAGAGGGGAGTGACATGAGAGAATTTGGGTTGGTTGAATACCAGACGGGCTGCAGCGTTCTGAATGAGCTGAAGCAGTCGGATGGCTGCAGCAGGTAGCCCAGCCAGAAGAACATTGCAGTAGTCCAGGCGAGAGATGACCAGTGCCTGGACCAGGAGTTGTGTTGCTTCCCTTGTGAGAAACGGACGGATTTTGCGGATGTTGTACAGGGAGAACCTACAGGAGCGGGCAGTTGCTGCGATGTAGGCTGAGTTGGACAGCTGATTGTCGAGGATCACTCCAAGGTTCTTAGCTGTTTGAGAGGGAAACACCATAGTGTTGTCAATGGATATGGAGAGATCGGTGAGGGGACAGTCTTTCCCGCGGAGGAAGAGTAGCTCTGTCTTACCAAGATGCAGCATTTACATTCAAACCTGCGTGAACTATTCCTTCAAGATGATAAATTATGGATTGCAAAGTTGTCCTATATAATCACCAATATAATCACCAATCTATCTAATAACGCAAAGCAGCTACAAAAATGGGAACATGTCATCATGCAAATCAGTGAGGGCATCTCTCTCTCTCTCTCTCTCTCTCGCTTTCTCTCTCTCTCTCTCTTTCCTTCCTTCGCTGTAGATGTCTCTCGCTCTCTCCGGCTGGAGGTGAGGTGATTGGAAGTGACTGCACGGGGTAAGAGGGGTTTCCGCTCTTACAGGACAAGGAGAGGTCTGTGTTGGTGTGTGAGTGTGAGTGTGTGTTTCTGTGTGTGTGTGTGTGTGTGTGTGTGTGTGTGCGATCCAGGTGACTAGATTGGATGTGGCTGTCGGGGGTGTCGAGGTGTCAGTAGCACCCACCACCAGCGCGCTTTCCCCCTCCTCCCCCCTCCCTCCATACAGGCAGCCATTAGTAACCCGGAGCAGCGGTGTGGAAGACAGAATGAAAGCGAGGAGCAGGAGGAAGCAGTTGACAGTTAGCTCTTTATAAAGTCACGACTGAGCGAGTGGAGGTCGTCTGGTCAAAGCCCCGCGAGAGGAGAACACATGATTTGAACTGATTCTATAATGAGGGCAGAAGAAGTCAAACCCCAAACCAGAGAGTAGGAACGCAGACCAAAAACAATGGTGTTATAATGGAGAACATATTTTGGTCGTGTGTGTGGAGCCAATTTGAGAATGAGTGAGAATTTCAATTGTCCTTCAAGAAGAAATATTTCATATTTATGTGTGTGGATTTCTTTGTCCTAAAGTGTGTGAGGAGGAGGACTGGCTGTTGTATAAATGGCTTTCATATTATACTGTAGTCCATGCAGTCACAACAACTTTATGAAGAGAAACAGCTATCGATCTGAGCAGCAGGCAGGCATATGATATCAATAACAACTCTATCACACACACACACACACACACACACACACACACACACGTGGTCTCAGTTACGACACTTTTGGGGTAGTTACTGGATATAGACTTACGTGCATTCCCTGGAGATTTACCCTAACCATAACCGTACTTGCATAACCTTAACCTAAACCTAACCTTAACCTAACCCTCACCTTAACCTAACCCTCATCCTAACCTAAACCTAACCCTCACCCTAACCTTAACCTAACCCTCACCCTAACCTTAACCTAACCCTAACCTGACCCCAAAATGGGCTTTTTACCAACTGTGGACACGTAATTTTGTCCTTTAAGTGCACAAGCCGTCCCCAATCACCTGGTCTTCTTAAGTCGGGTGTGTGTCTCCAATTTTGAATCCAGTAAAAAACATCTTTCAGTTATATAACGCTCTGAAAATGTTACTGAATGATGTATCAACGCATTTCCAGCAAATATTGTGTCACGTGTTTAGTGTAAATTGTCACATGACCAGAGCTGTTTACTTCCTGGTTGCACCACGAGAAGAGGATGGCTGCATCAAAACTCCCAAACAAAAGGTTAACAAAGGAGATCAAGGTCCAGACGCAGTGCGACTCTCCCGCCAGGCTCATGGGCACTGCGGCACCTGGGACATGACAGGCATGCCGTCGCAGATAGTGTCTAACCTGGTGATGGAGGGGCTGTCTCCCTGAAATGAGGCAGCTTATCTATCCTTGACTCAAAGGCAAGATGCATCAGAGGCAGAGGAAGTGGCTGCTGATCAGTGTGTACAGCCTGGTGTAGCACCAGGGCCAAGCCCAGTATGAGGCTGCAGGCCTCCATATGAACAGACATGCACCAGATCATCACCTCCAAGGAGCACATCACCAAGAAAGATGCAAGCAGTGCTCCTCCCCATGGCAGAGAAGCTGCTGAAGGTGAGCAGCACCCATGCAGCCCTGCATCAGCTCCATCCTGGCCGCCCTGAAGGAGCCCACCAGCCAGGGCTCCTTTGAGGTCCACAACATGTTCTTCTGGAAGCTTTTTCACTTTGCCAAATGAACGAGGGAAATATAAACTCCAAAGACAATACGGGCTTATTGGACTACAACTCTAAACACCTGCATTCTCCTTCAAAGCCTCAGCCTCCAGTGGAGTGGGCCTGCTGTGAAGCCACGCCTACATGAAGCCACGCCTACATCCTCCTCGCAGCCAAACTGCATGTATCCACACTGGCCAAAATGTGTGAGGAAATAAACGCACTTCTGGCAACGCGCTCGCTTGAGTTTCTTGTGGTGTGGATACAGGATTAAGCTGACGGTATACAGCTGTAAACAAAAACTCCTCGGAACAATATCAGGACAAGAAGACAAGAAAGATCACTATAAGCCTTTTCCATATTTCTCTCCCTTCCTCTCCACACGACTTGTTTTTCCTCGTGTGTCTCCTCCTGCTCTCTCAATGAGATTCTCCAGGTCTTTGATTTGATCTCCAGGCCTTCATTTCTCTGTGCGAGTCGTCTCCCTGAGGTGGATTGTCTCCCAGCTGCTAGCTCAGCTCTTTAAGTTGCAGCGCAGCCTCCCCTTACAACTCATCATTCACAAAGTTAGCTTTAAACACACGCACGCGCGCACGCACACACACGCACATGCACACACGCACACACACACATGCACACACGCATGCACGCACACACCTAGACACACACACACACACACACACATGCACAGACACACAGACACACACACACACACACACACACACACACACACACACACACACACACTTACTGCCTCTGTGTTGAACCTTGGGAATAGACTTAGGGAAGCAGGAGAGATGGGGCGAGCAAGGGAGGGGAAAATATGACTGTTCTCCTGTTCTCTCTCTCTTGCTTCGTAATTACCTGGTGAGCGAGGTGTGTGTGTGTGTGTGTGTGTGTGTGTGTGTGTGTGTGTGTGTGTGTGTGTGTGTGTGTGTGTGTGTGTGTGACCCATTGGGGTGGTCCTGTAGCCTTTGCGCAGATTAAATGCTGATGCAGAGTGGAGACAGCTGGGGAGAGTGGAGCTCAGGTCATTAAGGTATACCGGCAAGAGCGAAAACAACCATCGAGACAGACACACACACACACACACACACTTACCCCCATGACTCAATGAGCCTTTTATTTTGGAAAACAAACAGAGGAGACTAAAAAAAGAAAGAATGAAAACAGTGCTGGTGACAGGCCCTCTACGGGGTCTTAG
>NW_028150024.1:0-5000 GCF_964638095.1 Poromitra crassiceps | reverse complement strand
GGTGTGGACATGGTGTAAATGCTGGTGTGGACATGGTGTAAATGCTGGTGTGGACATGGTGTAAATGCTGGTGTGGACACATGGTGTAAATGCTGGTGTGGACATGGTGTAAATGCTGGTGTGGACACATGGTGTAAATGCTGGTGTGGACACATGGTGTAAATGCTGGTGTGGACACATGGTGTAAATGCTGGTGTGGACACATGGTGTAAATGCTGGTGTGGACACATGGTGTAAATGCTGGTGTGGACATGGTGTAAATGCTGGTGTGGACACATGGTGTAAATGCTGGTGTGGACACATGGTGTAAATGCTGGTGTGGACATGGTGTAAATGCTGGTGTGGACATGGTGTAAATGCTGGTGTGGACACATGGTGTAAATGCTGGTGTGGACATGGTGTAAATGCTGGTGTGGACACATGGTGTAAATGCTGGTGTGGACATGGTGTAAATGCTGGTGTGGACATGGTGTAAATGCTGGTGTGGACATGGTGTAAATGCTGGTGTGGACATGGTGTAAATGCTGGTGTGGACACATGGTGTAAATGCTGGTGTGGACATGGTGTAAATGCTGGTGTGGACACATGGTGTAAATGCTGGTGTGGACATGGTGTAAATGCTGGTGTGGACATGGTGTAAATGCTGGTGTGGACACATGGTGTAAATGCTGGTGTGGACATGGTGTAAATGCTGGTGTGGACATGGTGTAAATGCTGGTGTGGACATGGTGTAAATGCTGGTGTGGACATGGTGTAAATGCTGGTGTGGACATGGTGTAAATGCTGGTGTGGACATGGTGTAAATGCTGGTGTGGACATGGTGTAAATGCTGGTGTGGACATGGTGTAAATGCTGGTGTGGACATGGTGTAAATGCTGGTGAGGACATGGTGTAAATGCTGGTGTGGACATGGTGTAAATGCTGGTGTGGACATGGTGTAAATGCTGGTGTGGACACATGGTGTAAATGCTGGTGTGTGGACATGGTGTAAATGCTGGTGGGGACATGGTGTAAATGCTGGTGTGGACATGGTGTAAATGCTGGTGTGGACGTGGTGTAAATGCTGGTGTGGACATGGTGTAAATGCTGGTGTGGACATGGTGTAGATGCTGGTGTGGACATGGTGTAAATGCTGGTGTGGACATGGTGTAAATGCTGGTGTGGACATGGTGTAAATGCTGGTGAGGACATGGTGTAAATGCTGGTGTGGACATGGTGTAAATGCTGGTGTGGACATGGTGTAAATGCTGGTGTGGACACATGGTGTAAATGCTGGTGTGGACATGGTGTAAATGCTGGTGTGGACATGGTGTAAATGCTGGTGAGGACATGGTGTAAATGCTGGTGTGGACATGGTGTAAATGCTGGTGAGGACATGGTGTAAATGCTGGTGTGGACATGGTGTAAATGCTGGTGTGGACATGGTGTAAATGCTGGTGTGGACATGGTGTAAATGCTGGTGAGGACATGGTGTAAACGCTGGTGTGGACATGGTGTAAATGCTGGTGTGGACATGGTGTAAATGCTGGTGTGGACATGGTGTAAATGCTGGTGTGGACATGGTGTAAACGCTGGTGTGGACATGGTGTAAATGCTGGTGTGGACACATGGTGTAAATGCTGGTGAGGACATGGTGTAAATGCTGGTGAGGACATGGTGTAAATGCTGGTGGGGACATGGTGTAAATGCTGGTGTGGACATGGTGTAAATGCTGGTGAGGACATGGTGTAAATGCTGGTGTGGTGGACATGGTGTAAATGCTGGTGTGGACATGGTGTAAATGCTGGTGTAGACATGGTGTAAATGCTGGTGTGGACGTGGTGTAAATGCTGGTGTGGACATGGTGTAAATGCTGGTGTGGACATGGTGTAAATGCTGGTGAGGACATGGTGTAAATGCTGGTGGGGACATGGTGTAAATGCTGGTGGGGACATGGTGTAAATGCTGGTGGGGACATGGTGTAAATGCTGGTGTGGACATGGTATAAATGCTGGTGGGGACATGGTGTAAATGCTGGTGTGGACACATGGTGTAAATGCTGGTGTGGACACATGGTGTAAATGCTGGTGTGGACATGGTGTAAATGCTGGTGTGGACATGGTGTAAATGCTGGTGTGGACATGGTGTAAATGCTGGTGTGGACATGATGTAAATGCTGGTGAGGACATGGTGTAAATGCTGGTGTGGACATGGTGTAAATGCTGGTGAGGACATGGTGTAAACGCTGGTGTGGACATGGTGTAAATGCTGGAGTGGACATGGTGTAAATGCTGGTGTGGACATGGTGTAAATGCTGGTGTGGACATGGTGTAAATGCTGGTGTGGACGTGGTGTAAATGCTGGAGTGGACATGGTGTAAATGCTGGTGTGGACATGGTATAAATGCTGGTGTGGACATGGTGTAAACGCTGGTGTGGACACATGGTGTAAATGCTGGTGTGGACATGGTGTAAATGCTGGTGTGGACATGGTGTAAATGCTGGTGTAGACATGGTGTTAATGCTGGTGTGGACATGGTGTAAAATCAATGCTGGCGTAGGAGTGAAGTATAGCCTCAGACACAATACTCTATGGCGGAGTATCAAATAGCCTCCTTCAGGTTTGTGGTCCTGGTCCAGCATCGTGGTGATTGGTGACGCCTGGATGCTCCTAGCTGGCGTTAATGATATGCCAAAGGAGGGGATTGCTATCTGATCAGCCAAAGGAATAGAATGAGGGGAGAGAGAGAGAGAAAATGGGGAAAAGGCAAATGTGGAATAGAGGGAATAGACACTGCGGGGGCTGGATGCCGGGAGGGGAGAAAACAGCAGAGGGAAAATGGCTTTCTCCCTCCCTCCCTCCCTCCCTCCCTCCCTCCATCCCTCCCTCCCTCCCTCCCTCCATCCCTCCCTCCCACCAGCCTTATTTCCAGCCCTCTCCCTCTCTCTCTCTCTCCCCCCTCTCTCTCCCCTCTCCTCTCTCTCTCTCTCCCTCTCTCTGCCACTTGATTCATTATGCTGATATACACAGTATTTGCTTCCTGAGCGAGCCCCCCCTGCACTCCTCCCGCCCCTCCCTCCCCTGAATCCCCACACACTGGTGAATGCACACACACACACACACACGCACACACACACACACACGCACAGCAAGGTGGCGGCGGTGGTGGTGGGTGCCATAAATATAGCAAACGACAGAGCCTAGCAGCCGAGCAAGGTCAGCGACGCCGGCGCGCGGCGGTGACAGTGCCGTGGGCGTTGCACCCCAGCTCTCTTGTTAGAAATGCACACAGATAGCTCATTAGGATGGGCCCTGGCCCCCCCGAGGCAGACGCCCCCCCCTGCACCCCCCCGCACCCCCCCACAAACACAACGCACGCACACACACAAACATACACAAACGTTGATCCGTTTACCGTTCAATTGCAAAGTTGTGCGGTGCACGAACGCAGGGCTAACTAGGATTCCACTAGCCTAGCTAGTTAGCCTTCATCGTAAGCGCGCGCGCGGCCTGTGCCTGTGTGTTTGTAAGTGTGTTCATAATGTCGTGTGTTTTCATTTGAATATGATCAAGGTAAGTGTTACACTCGTGTATATTTACAACATGGCGTATATGTTGCGGTTCCCAGAGTGTGAGATCCCCCCCGCCCCCCCACCACCCCACCCTCCCGGCGCTGCAGCTGCATTAAAAGCAAGCGCGCCTCACTAACTGCTGGTAGAGGGATAAGCACTGCTCCGACTGCAAAAAGGTGTCATGTTTACATCGGCACAGGACACTTTTTGGAAGGTATCGCGCCGATACAACACACGCACACACACACACACACACAGAGAGACACACACACACACACTCACACACACACACACACACACACACACACAACACACACACACACACACACACACACACACACACACACACAGAGACACACACACACACACACACACACACACACAGAGACAGACACACACACACAGAGACACACACACACACACACAGATACAGATACACACACACACACACACACACACACACAGAGACACACACACGGGAGCTGTCGTTGTGTTTACTTGCCTCTGTAAAAGAAGACATCTGGTTAGAGAGAGGAGAGGAGAGTGTGAGTGAGAGACATCTGGTTAGAGAGAGGAGAGAGAGTGTGAGTGAGAGACATCTGGTTAGAGAGAGGAGAGAGAGTGTGAGTGAGAGACATCTGGTTAGAGAGAGGAGAGAGAGTGTGAGTGAGAGACATCTGGTTAGGAAGAGGAGAGAGAGAGAGAGTGTGAGTGAGAGACATCTGGTTAGAGAGAGGAGAGAGAGTGTGAGTGAGAGACATCTGGTTAGAGAGAGGAGAGAGTGTGAGGAGAGACAGCTGTTAGAGAGAGAGAGACATCTGGTTAAGAGAGGAGAGAGAGTGTGAGTGAGAGACATCTGGTTAGAGAGAGGAGAGAGAGTGTGAGTGAGAGACATCTGGTTAGAGAGGAGGAAGAGAGAGAGTGTGAGTGAGAGACATCTGGTTAGAGAGAGGAGAGAGAGTGTGTGAGAGACATCTGGTTAGAGAGAGGAGAGAGAGTGTGAGTGGAGAGACATCTGGTTAGAGAGAGGAGGAGAGGAGAGAGAGTGTGAGTGAGAGACATCTGGTTAGAGAGAGGAGGAGAGAGAGTGTGAGTGAGAGACATCTGGTTAGAGAGAGGAGGAGAGAGAGTGTGAGTGAGAGACATCTGGTTAGAGAGAGGAGGGAGGAGGAGAGAGGGAGTGTGAGTGAGAGACATCTGGTTAGAGAGGAGGAGAGAGAGTGTGAGTGAGAGACATCTGGTTAGAGAGAGGAGGAGAGGAGAGAGAGTGTGAGTGAGAGACATCTGGTTAGAGAGGAGGAGAGAGAGTGTGAGTGAGAGACATCTGGTTAGAGAGAGGAGGAGAGGTGAGAGGAGTGTGAGTGAGAGACATCTGGTTAGAGAGGAGGAGGAGAGAGTGTGAGTGAGAGACATCTGGTTAGAGAGAGGAGGAGAGGAGAGGAGAGTGTG
>NW_028150025.1:5000-6000 GCF_964638095.1 Poromitra crassiceps | reverse complement strand
GTCAGTCACATCTACAGCTGCTCTAAGGCCAGTCACATCTACAGCTGCTCTGAGGTCAGTCACATCTACAGCTGCTCTGAGGTCAGTCACATCTACAGCTGCTCTGAGGTCAGTCACATCTACAGCTGCTCTGAGGTCAGTCACATCTACAGTACAGCTGCTCTAAGGTCAGTCACATCTACAGCTGCTCTGAGGTCAGTCACATCTACAGTACAGCTGCTCTAAGGTCAGTCACATCTACAGCTGCTCTAAGGTCAGTCACATCTACAGCTGCTCTGAGGTCAGTCACATCTACAGCTGCTCTGAGGTCAGTCACATCTACAGCTGCTCTGAGGTCAGTCACATCTACAGCTGCTCTGAGGTCAGTCACATCTACAGCTGCTCTGAGGTCAGTCACATCTACAGCTGCTCTAAGGTCAGTCACATCTACAGCTGCTCTGAGGTCAGTCACATCTACAGCTGCTCTGAGGTCAGTCACATCTACAGCTGCTCTGAGGTCAGTCACATCTACAGCTGCTCTGAGGTCAGTCACATCTACAGTACAGCTGCTCTGAGGTCAGTCACATCTACAGTACAGCTGCTCTGAGGTCAGTCACATCTACAGTACAGCTGCTCTGAGGTCAGTCACATCTACAGCTGCTCTGAGGTCAGTCACATCTACAGCTGCTCTGAGGTCAGTCACATCTACAGCTGCTCTGAGGTCAGTGCTTCTCCAGGCACACAACTGAGCCTTCTATCAAACCTGACTATGCCAGCCCAGGATGCCAGGAATTCCTTTTGTTACTTCTATCTTCTTGGCTCTGTGGCTTTGTAATATTTTCATGTCAGAGTCCAGATGCGTGGGGGAACACGGCGGCGTCTCTAAACTGTGGTGAAGACTCGGGTCCGGGGGTTCGAGTCCCACTGGGGTCCGCCCAGGCTGATGATGTAGCACACATGGTAGTGTAAGGTGCTTAGGAGAAAAGCGTCCACCAAATGGCAAATTTCTCTGGGCTACAGG
>NW_028150026.1:0-6000 GCF_964638095.1 Poromitra crassiceps | reverse complement strand
TCTCTCTCCCTCTCTCTCTCTCCCCGTCTCTCTCCCTCTCTCTCCATCTCTCCCCTCTTTTCTGCTCTCCTTGTTCATTCTATTTCTCCTCTCCTCTCCCCTCATCTCACTTGCCCCTCATCACCCCATCATCATTCACCCAGCAAGAGTTTGGCAGTTCTCTATACCCATGTGTGTGTGTGTGTGTGTGTGTGCGTGCGTGTGCACGCGTGCATGTGTGTGTGTGCATGTGTGTGTGTGTGCACGTGTGTGCGTTGCCAGGGGCCAGCCTGCGCCTGTGTACAACAGAGGTCTATAGCAAGGACAACACAGGGGACTATGTCCTTGTCTAACCCCCTGGAAATAGAACAGTGTGTGTGTGTGTGTGTGTGTGTGTGTGTGTGTGTGTGTGTGTGTGTGTGTGTGTGTGTGTGCGTGCGTGCGTGCGTGCGTGTGTGCTTGCGGGTATGTGTGTGCGCTTGTGTGTGTGTGTGTTGTGTGTGTGTGTGTGTGTGTGTGTGCGGGTGTGTGTGCGCGTGTGTGTGTGTGTGTGTGTGTGTGTGTGTGTGTGTGTGTGCATATGTGTGTGTGTGCATATGTGTGCGCTTGTGTGTGTGTGTGTGTGTGTATGTGTGTGCGTGTGTGTGTGCATGTGGGTGTGTGTGTGTGTGTGTGTGTGTGTGTGTGTGTGCAGTAAAGGTATGTACAGTGTCCTGGGTCTGAGCTATAGCTGGTCATAATAATAGCACGGTCAGAGGTGCAGTCGCCCGGTGGGGAGGAGCTTATAAAAGCAGTGCTGAAAAAGAGTGGAGCGGGTCACCTTATGCTGGGACCCAGCAGAGGATTAACGGTACTGATTCACTCTAAACGGGTCGGTCCATCCTGACAGCATGGAGGACAACATGGAGGCTGGACCGTACCATCGCTGCTGATTTATCTTCATATCTGAGTACAAATAAGACGACTTTACGCTTTCAAACCGCAGGCTGGAAATACGCCAAACTTGTCAGTTGCGTGCAGTGGATACGCCAAAGAGTCGGGAGCCATAACCAGGACGTAGCCTGATATTGAGATACGCTGGGCGCTGTGTACGGTGGTGCAGTGGTCGGGGTGGAACAAAACCCTCGTGTTCGAGTCCCGGCGTGTTCGAAGTCTACATTTCAACCGGAAGTCCCATTTCGCCTTTTCGTGATCTTTTCTTTTCTTTTTTTTTTTTTTTCCCCCCGATTTTTTTTATCCCATTTTTATCCCCCATTAGTGCTAACGTAATTTCTTTATCCTGGTTGCTACTCCAACCTCTGCCGATCTGGGGAGAGCCGAAACTGGCTCCATGCTTCCTCCGAGACATGGGCAGTTAGCCAGCCGCTTCTTTTCACCGGAAGCTTCACCTGTAGGACATAGCACATGGGAGGTTCACGCTATTCCAACCAGTTCCCCTCCCTCTGAACAGGCGCCCTTAACGAACAGGGGCCGGTTGCACCAACTGGTCTTAACTATGCCTGGTCGTAACTCCTACGTCGGTCTTAGTTAAGACCATGGACTTACGCCTGTTGCACCAACACGGCTTACTCTGGTCTTAACTACGCTGGTCATAGCAATGCGCGTTCATGTGAATTGTCGGGGAATGCCCTCTGATTGGCCCACATGTGCCTCGCGCCGTCACCCACTACTGTATGTGCGTCACTACACCCTCCCTCCTGCCACCCCCCTCCTCCTGTGGAAGCCCCGGGGGAAAATGGCGGCGGCGATTAGTGTCAGGGAGTCTGAATGAAATTGAATGTAACGTTCCCAATTCTATGTATTAAATTCTAAAAGAATTAACGCCAACATTTGGGAAGGCTAAGCCACACAAGTAGTTAGTTATAATCTAACGTCGTGCTTTCAAAGACGGCGAACTGGCGGTGTTACGACGATGACGGTCAAAAAGGTCTCCGCGGAGATCTCTGTTACAGGCAGGCTCTACGCCTCCTCCTGACGAGGCGTAGGAGTTACGCCTGGTCTTAGTGAAAATAAGGCTTAAGTCGTCTTGGTGCAACCGGCGTAGCTGTTAGGTCGTAAAGTTACGACCAACTTAGCTTAAGACCAGTGTAAGACCAGTTGGTGCAACCGGCCCCAGAGGAGGAACCACATTAGCAACCAGGATATTGCATGTTTTTGGTGAAGGGGTTCCTATATGAAGGAAACCCCCGGGAGGCACGGGGAGAACATGCAAACTCCACACAGAAAGGCCCTTTTGACGACCCCACCCGGGCGGTGGGCACTCGAGGACATGCGGACGGGCACGCATTCCTTCAGCGTTCACATCGTCCCAGGTGGGAATCGAACCCACGACCTTCGAGCGAGTGAGGCGATAGCGCTTACCACTGCACCACCGTACCTCCTTCGTGATCTCTTCTAACCTTAACCGAGTTGTTTTACTTGGCTAAACTCAACCCGTTACAATCGCTTTGAAATCGCGTTGCAGGAGCTTTTATTGTGAAATGTATGGCGAACGCTGTCATTCTGACTAGCTTAACACTCGTCTCCCAGGCGAGGCGTCTCACCTGCACGCGGAATCGGCAGTTGATTGATGTACAGTATGTAGTACGCAATTTGAAAGTTTAAAGTCACATTTTTTTGTATGCAGATTGGTGAGTCCGGGTTGTTTTTCATACAGCCTCCTCTGCTGTATACACCTTAAGGGGACATTCACACCAAAAGCACGCAGCGGTTTTTTTAGTGCTCCGTTTCATTTCCCCCTGCAGTCGCACGCACTAGAGTTGACGAGACAACGACCACAACGGACGGTAGCCAGCTGGTTTTGTCTGTTTGATGTTGTTGACTGTCAACATGAACGCCAGATTATTGCCAATTCTGGCAGCAGCAGAGGTTGAAAAATCCCTCGGGAGGAGAAAAGGTAGGAGGAGTGAAAAAGACGATCAGGGCGCTTTTCCTCTAATGTTCAACTTTTTTCAGCTTTAAAACGCACACAGCGCTCCTCCAAAAACAACAGACGCCACCAGTGCTGAAACGCCAGGTGCGTTCATTAAAAGAGGGGCACGTCTAGCGCGTCCTTACATAGAGAATGAATTGCAGAAAGACGCTGGCAGCTCCAAAAACGCTTTTGGGTTCTGAATGTCCCCTAACACACTGAGCATGATCTCACTATGTAAATAGAGAGCAGCCAGTAAAATGCACGGCAGAGTGGGAGCAAGGAGGGACCCCATAGATACGCATTACTGAACCTGACAAACCACTATTTATCATCTTCAACTCTGCGCCCAGAACATCATCCCAGGTTGAGGTTCCGCTCTCCTCCTCCCACCGGTTTCCGTCCAAAACCCATCTCATAAATATGAGTCCACGCTCGAAAGTGTTTCGCACATAATGTCACATCGCAGCCTATTCCATATAACGAGTTGTAATTGTATGCAAGGCGATCGTCTTCCGAGAAGGACGTTAAATGGTAGAAATCAAATCTTCGAATCAAAAAGATAGCTCCCCCCGACGCACGCGGAGAGCTGCAGCTGCGAGCGGTGAAGTAATCAAACCGTTAGGAATTACATTTCTACAACAAGGCAGACAAACAGCTAGCAGATGTGGGATCTGTGTGAGGCCACCATTCGTCTGCAGTGTCTGCTGTAACCTGCTCCGCCGTGCCTCAATCTGAGCTGTTGACTCCGCGCTAATGACGCGAGGCGGGCTAAACATAACAAACCATTAGCGTCCTCAGCACGCCGCTACGGCGCACGCACGCACGCGCGCGCGCCGCCTGGCTGGGGAAAGATGGCCGCCGTGTGTGTGTGCGTGTGCGTGTGCGTGTCTGAGAGTGTGTGTGTGTGTGTGTGTGCTTGACAGACACTGGGAATGCAGATTAGTTTACGAGCGCCAGGCGCCCCGGCGTAAATACATCTCCGCGCTAAATGAGGTTCTAACAAGCTACCGGATTAAACTGTTTAGACCTCGGCGGCCATGTTTCTTGAGACTTTGTGTGCGGATGGGGGGGGGGGGGGGACACAACATGGGTGGCAGGCTGCGTTTTGGATGGAACCCCCAGAAGGAGGAGGAGGAGGAGACCCGGCGGCGGCGGCAGCAGGCGGCGTGCGGATGGTGTGACCAATATGGGGGTTTTGAAGACAGAATGCTGATATTTGGTGCCAATATCTTGAAATTGGAGCGTTTTTATGCCAGGGAATTCCAAGTATTCCCTGTCTTGGGACACTAACACACAGCCTGTAGAAACCATAAAACATATGAATGCATATTTGTGGGGAGGCTGATGAAAATGGTAACCCGAGGCTGCCAAGGTGGTATGTTTTCACGTAACCGCCTGGGAACGAGTCGCTCGGGCAACCGTTTCAGAGGGCGGGCACTTTCAAAAGTACCTGACAGGTGATTGGATGAGCCGTCTGTCGCAGGCTCGCCCTCGCATGTCGTCACGCCTAAAGCCCGCCCCGCAGCGGCATCGTAGGATGCTGATTGGTGCGAAACACCCGGTGGTTCAGATTCAAACCAATAGAATGGGAGCGTGCAAGATGGGTTTGTCATGTGATCGTGATCTCATGATCTCGTGTGAATCCAGTTGCCTCACAGGTTATGAAATCATCACTTTAGCATCAATTCAGGACCAACAACAGCGCATGGCAGGCTGATGAGAATCAAATGAAGGAAGGAAGAAAGAGAGAAAGAAAGGAAGGAAGAGAGAGAGAACTAATATGGAAGAGGAGGAGAAGAGAGAGAGAGAGAGAGAGAGAGAGAGAGAGAGAGGGAGGTCTGCTTCTCCTCTGCCTTTATCACAGGAAACAGTGTGGCAGCCACCCAGGACCAGCCGCTCACACTGTCAGTCAGCCATGCCTACTGTATCTCTCCCTCCCCCTCCATCTCTCTCTCTCTCACTCTCCCTCCCTCTGTCTGTCTCCCTCCCTCCCCCCCTCTCTCTCTCTTTCACTCTCCTTCCCTCTCTCTCTCTCATCTCCCTCCCCCCTCTCTCTCTCCCTCCCTCCCCCTCTCTCTCTCCCTCCCCTCTCCCTCTCTCTCTCTCCATTGTCCCGCTCTCTTTTCTGCTCTCTGCTCCAGTCTTTCTACTTCCCTTCCTTCTGTCTCTGTTTAACTCCACTTTTTCCTTTCTCACTCTCCAACTCCCCTCTGTTTATTTGTTCAAAAGCAAGCAAGGGCATATCAGACTATACTGTAGTAACCTCTCTCTCTCTCTCCCTCACTCTCTCTCTCCCCCCTCTCTCTCCCTCTCTCCCCCCCTCTCTCTCTCTCCCCCCTCTCTCTCCCTCACTCTCTCTCTCACCCCCCCCTCTCTCTCCCTCCCTCACTCTCTCTCCCTCTCTTTCTCTCTCTCCCTCTCTTTCCCTCGCTCTCTCTCCCTCCCCCTCTCTCTCCCAATCTCTCTCCCTCTCTCTCCCTCTCTCTCTCTCTCTCTCAATCTCCCCCCTCTCTCTCACCCCCCTCTCTCTCTCTCTCTCTCTCTCTCTCCCCTTTCTCTCTCCCTCCCCCCTCTCTCTCTCCCCCCCCTCCCCTCTCTCCCTCCCCCATCTGTCTCCCCCCCTCTCTCTCTCTCTCTCTCTCTGAAGTGTGTGTTTCTCTAATGTGAAACTTTGCTGTGATTTGGCTGCCTTTGAAAGTCTCAGAGAAAGGAGACGATCTCTGCCACAGGCATTTTCTCTATGCAACACACACACACACACACACACACACACACACACACACACACACACACACACACACTCCCTGACAGCTTAGCCCACAGTGTGTGTTTTAGAGACAGAGAGAGGGAGAGCCACACAGAGAGAGAGAGAGAGTGACACAGAGAGAGAGAGAGAGAGAGAGAGGGAGAGAGAGGAGAGAGAGAGAGAGGGAGAGAGAGAGAGAGAGAGAGAGGGAGAGAGAGAGAGCGAGAGAGAGAGAGAGAGAGTAGTGATGATGATTGATGAGTCTCTATGGAGATGATACATCTTAACTGTAATGAGCAAGAGAAAGCTGCCGTGTTCATTTGCTGTGTGGAGACTTACATGCGTGTCTGTGCACACGCGT
>NW_028150027.1:0-6000 GCF_964638095.1 Poromitra crassiceps | reverse complement strand
TCACTGTAGTTTAGCAGGAGTTGAGAGCACAGCCTCACTGTAGTTTAGCAGGAGTTGAGAGCACAGCCTCACTGTAGTTTAGCAGGAGTTGAGAGCACAGCCTCACTGTAGTTTAGCAGGAGTTGAGAGCACAGCCTCGCTGTAGTTTAGCAGGAGTTGAGAGCACAGCCTCACTGTAGTTTAGCAGGAGTTGAGAGCACAGCCTCGCTGTAGTTTAGCAGGAGTTGAGAGCACAGCCTAGCTGTAGTTTAGCAGGAAATGCCCCTCTGTTGTCTCCATAGTCAGTTGAATGAAATTTGGTCCACATCCTTCCTTAAAGTCAGTATTGTGCACCAGTAAGCTGGGTTGTCTAGTTGGGAAGGAAATTGTGATCATTCCTTGACACTCACACAACTTTTTGTGGGCCCATCTTTGTGTACAGCGTTGTATTGCTCTAATGTCTCTGGGGACTGTCCTATGAAAGGCTATTCTTTTAGTATTCAGTCAGCCTGTTTACATTGCTGCAGATGGGAACAGTGGGGAAATGGCATTTCCTCTGCCTGTATCAGTGGTCGACATAAGCACTCAATCTAAACTTGCTTATCTTTCTGCTAAACATTCTGCCTTTCATTTTAGTTATATAACAATGAGAAATCTGCACGCTTTGTGCGCACATTTCTTGGGTGGAGGCTCTGGAGAGGATGTGCCATGGGCACACTTTTATTATGACCAAATTCATACCAACTCATGTGTTTAGCTTCACACACTCAACCCAGAGTTTATCTGGGTCAAGAAATGTCTCTTCATCAGTGATGTCACTCTGTCTATGTGCACCGCCGACTTCCTGCTTCGGCACACGCACCAGCGTTGGGAAAAAAAAGAGTGGTGGTGAACGGCAAAAGACAAGAATGTTTTGATCCCGTTTGAATTGTGCCATGAAGCACACATGTGATTTCTCCTCAATTTAAAAGATAACTTTGCATGTGAAGAAAGCCACAGTTTGTCGTAAAACAAATGTAACGTTTAGTTTTGTATGAAACGACTCCATGAACTACATCTCTCGTCTCGCACAATATATTTCACATCAACACCAACATGGCATGGCGCGAGAGACGTCACTTATGCGACTGGTTGTGTGTGGTCTTTCTGATTTATAACTTATAGTGCAACGGTTTTACGACAAACTGCAACATTCTTGACCTGCAAATAGGGTTGTGCGATGTCAATCGAGATGTTTCCACAGTGAAACATCACGCTGGACGCTGGCATCGTCGTTGGCGCGCGCGGGGGTGGGGGGTGGGGGGGGGCGGTGGGGGGTGGGGGGGGGGGGGGGGGGGGGGGGGGGGGGGGGGGGCAGACAGCATGCAGCGCTCACCAGAGAGAGGGAGGCAGAGGGGCTGGTGCTGAAACTGAAACTGTGACCAGAGCTGAGGCTATTTAGCCTGTGGTGGATATATTAATTAGTCATTACTATCTATTAATACATTTCTTTGCCACATTTGTGCATATTTGCCCTCACAAATGGACATCACAATGGTCCGATGTAGAAGGCTCAGAGGTCGATGGGGGGTCGGGCCATCGACGATGCTCGATGCCAACCCTAGTTATTATGTTAAATTGACAAACATAATGTGTACCTCATGGCACAATCCGATGATGGTGCGTGTAGGCCCCGACCGGAAGACGTGGGACTTTGGCTCTATGATGTCGATGTCGATGTCACCAGTGATGTCATCGGTGATGTCACTCGAGCACATTGTAATTACAAAACAATTTCCCTGAAATGTCCCATTAATGCAGTTTTACTACTGTACTAACTGAAGTGTGTTGACACACAGAAAAACACAAAACGTATTGTACTACTGTAGTCGCAAAAATAATTGTGCTCTAACTCTTAACTCTTAAAGCAATGCTAGATGAGGGTTTGACGGTCACTTAATGCTTTTACAGTCCAGATGATGCATCAGCGTAGACCCTATGTGTTTGAATGACCTGCTTTGACCCAAGCGCTCTTTATTTAAAGCTCCTGGCGACCACTCGTGTTTCAGACACTGTCTCAAATTCCTAACCTCTCTCACTTTCTCTCCCCTCCTGTCTCCTCTTTGCCCCCCTCCCCTCTGTCCCCCCCCTCTCTTGTCACAGGTATGGCCTCGCATGTGCAAGTGTTTTCCCCTCACACTCTCCAGTCAAGTGCCTTCTTTAGCGTGAAGAAACTGAAGGTGGAGCAGAGTTGCAACTGGGATATGACAGGGTACGGCACGCACAGCAAAGTCTACAGCCACAACAGCAGCAAGAACGTGTCGGCCGCCAGCGGGCCCCTGGGCATCATCAACGGGTCTCTGCAGGTAGCCAGCGCCACCCTGCCCTACGAGCAGGCGCTCATCTTCCCAGCCAGCACAGGCCACATTGTGCTCGCCTCGGCCAGCAGCACCTCGGGGGCCGTGGGCTCTCTGCTGGGCAGCGGGGGTGGAGGCAGCAGCAGCAGCAACGGCAGCGGCGGTGGGGGCAGCGGCGCGGGCGGCGGGCTCGGCGTTCACAACCTGACGCGCCGCAGCACGGTCAGCCTCCTGGATACCTACCAGCGATGCGGGCTTAAGCGCAAGAGTGAGGAGCTCGACAACAACAGCAGCGTGCAGATCATTGAGGAGCACGGCCCGCCGATGATCCAGAACGGAGCGGCCAGCGGGGCCACGGTGGCTACGACGGTGGCCACCGCCACCTCCACGGCCACTTCCAAGAACAGCGGCTCCAACAACGAGGGGGACTACCAGCTGGTGCAGCACGAGGTACTCTGCTCCATGACCAACACCTACGAAGTGCTGGAGTTCCTGGGGCGAGGGACCTTTGGACAGGTGGTGAAGTGCTGGAAGCGGGGCACCAACGAGATCGTGGCCATCAAGATCCTCAAAAACCACCCGTCGTACGCACGGCAGGGCCAGATCGAGGTCAGCATCCTGGCGCGTCTCAGCACGGAGAATGCGGACGACTACAACTTTGTGAAGGCCTACGAGTGCTTCCAGCACAAGAACCACACGTGCCTGGTATTTGAGATGCTGGAGCAGAACCTGTACGACTTCCTCAAGCAGAACAAGTTCAGCCCTCTGCCCCTCAAATACATCCGACCCGTCCTACAGCAGGTGGCCACGGCCCTCATGAAGCTGAAGAGCCTGGGACTGATCCACGCTGATCTGAAGCCAGAGAACATCATGCTGGTGGACCCGTCCAGACAGCCCTACAGGGTCAAAGTCATTGACTTTGGCTCAGCCAGCCACGTCTCCAAGGCCGTCTGCTCCACCTATCTGCAGTCCAGATACTACAGGTAAGAGGCACCATTTGAGAGATAATTGTTTTATTATTTTAAATGGATAGAATACCACAATTTCGATGTGCTCATTCGTGTTAGAAACATGTAACATGACGGCCACACTGATGAAAGGGAGGGAAGGGTAGTTATGTTTAAATGATCATAGTGTTTTACGCATCTTGTTTGATTTATCCGCCTGCTTTTATAGCAATGTTTTCAGAGTTGAGCTGATTATTTGGCCAAAGGCTCAAATTTGCTGCCAGTCTTATGAGCTGCTAAAGTCCCTTCTCTCTCTCCACTCCCTCAGTGTGTCTTCTCTTTGTGCCTGTATCCCCTGAGTTCACCCTCCTCTTCCACTGCAGTCAAACTCAAAGGCTTTTGCCGAGAGGCCAGCTGCGCTTATTGTGTTTAATATGATCAAAACAAGCACGTTGTGGTGTCGGCTTTGAAGATTAAAGACGGCCTGTTTAGTTGCCTCCCGACCTGCTAAAAACTGCAGTGACGACATGACGGCACCTGGCAAATATTTGCAGCTGTGACATTTTCTTTGTGTGTCGCTGGGAGGCTCAGGGGAAGGACGTTTTGTTGTTGTTTTGCTGCTTTTCAATATAGAGTTTTAGAAAACAACTCAGAGAAACATTGAAGAAGAGCACTGATCACATGGGGGCCGTAGGCCTCTATCCCCCCCCCCCCACACACACACACACCCAGCTCCCCAGGGCCTCGGACCCCCAGCCCCCCATTGCCATGGCTGGCTCCCATTTCCCCCGGGATGGAGACGAGGGGTCAGCCTGAGTTCTCCTGTAATATGTCCCTGTAATCCACACCAGCGGGCCCTGCATTAGAACCAGATGACTCTCTGGGAAGGCCTTTCTTCTGCCGGTACTTCTTAAACGGCCTCCTTCGCCCACAGCAAACAGTGTGTTTAGGTTTCAGTGTTGGGGAACTGTGTGAGGAATCAAACAGTGTTCACGTACACACACAGAGACGCTTTGTTTGGGGCTCGGGCCCGCTGCTGCTGCTGCTGCTGCTGCTGCTGCATGGGGCCGGGGGAAGAACAGGTGTGTGTGAGGCGTGGAACCACATGCGCACGCGCACACACACACATACACACACACACACACACACGTGCCAGCCGATGGCTCTGGTAGCCTTGTGTAGTTGCAGTTTCTGTTGATAGAAGATTGTGGTTTTGCTCCGTTGTCTTTACAGTTTATTTATTTATTTATTTATTTATTTATTTATTTATTTATTTATTTATTGATTGATTGATTGATTGATTGATTGATTGATTGATTGATTTATTTAAGCATGCTTGCTTCATGGAATATCATTGTTCCATATAAACCTGTAGGTGGCAAGAATTTGAGGAAACAATTTAAGTAAATTGATTATAACTGTTGAGCATAGGCCGTTTTAAGCATAGGTAGGAATAATAATCATGATCTTTCATAAAATCTTGATATTTCATATATTACTTTATTGGTAGGCTACTTCACTGTTTATGTAAAAATGCACTTCAAAAACCCTTCTCCCCATCCTCCTCCTAACCCTATGTAAAGATCCCTGTGTGGGAATTGGACAGGCAGTGCTGTTCTGTCCTATCAGTTTAAGTAGCTCGTCCTGGAGTAAACAGCACTAGTAGCTGGTGTTGTTGCTCCTGGGCTGTAGCCTGTAGGTCAACAGGCAGACCATAAAATGTTCCTGTTTGTTTTCTGGGGGAGTGGCGGGTGGAGGAGAAGAGAGAGGAGTGGAGGAGAAGAGAGAGGAGTGGTGGGTGGAGGAGAAGAGAGAGGAGTGGTGGGTGGAGGAGAGGAGAGAGGAGTGGCGGGTGGAGGAGAGGAGAGAGGAGTGGAGGAGAGGAGAGAGGAGTGGAGGAGAGGAGAGAGGAGTGGTGGGTGGAGGAGAAGAGAGAGGAGTGGCGGGTGGAGGAGAAGAGAGAGGAGTGGCGGGTGGAGGAGAAGAGAGAGGAGTGGCGGGTGGAGGAGAAGAGAGAGATCATCTCTTCATTTCCTCTTGGCAGCGGAGGAGGGAAAAAGGCTGACAGTGACCAGGGATTTACCCATCGGCCACCAGGAATGAGACCAGGGAGTTGGGACTCGGTGTCGCGGGTCTGAGCTGTGGGAGTCGTGGCGTGTGCGGGCGTGTTTGTCCCGGCGCTTCCTGTTTGAAAGCTGTTGAATGCCTTGCATGCATACCTGCATCCACGCATATGTGTGTCAAAATTTGCTTTATTGGTGCAATGCGTGTTTTGGCGTGCGAGCATGAAGACTGAGAGAGAGAGAGAGAGAGAGGGAGAGAGAGAGAGAGAGAGAGAGAGAGAGAGAGAGAGAGAGAGAGAGAGAGAGAGAGAGAGAGAGAGAGAGAGAGAGACAGGTACAATCCATTCAAAGAATGAGCTCATAAGAGCTAAGTGATATAGGTGTCTTTTTGAACATGGCATGATGCAATTTCGACAACAAAGAAAGTTTGGCTGCGGGTCGGGTTCATGATGAGTTCAAAAGCTTAGATGACAACATCAAACCATCTTTGATGATTTCAGATGAGTAGATAACTAGATATTTTGTGTTGCAGGTGATAGATTTTCAGACGAGAGGTTATGTGTGTGTGTGTGTGTGTGTGTGTGTGTGTGTGTGTGTGTGTGTGTGTGTGTGTGTGTGTGTGTGTGTGTGTGTGTGTGTGTGCGTGCGTGCGTGCGTGCGTGCGTGTGTGTGTGT
>NW_028150028.1:5000-6000 GCF_964638095.1 Poromitra crassiceps | reverse complement strand
GGGGAAAAAAATAGAATAGATGGAAGGTGTGATGCACACACACACACATACACACACACACACACACACACACACACACACACACACACACACACACACACACACACACACACACACACACACACACACACACACACACACACACACACACACACACACACATCTATTCACATGTTGCCAATAAGGACTGAGAGTCTTTGGAAGGAAAAGCTGATCAGAGGAACAGATGTGACTGGAATTATGGGACAGAAAACAGGAAGAATGCATCATTCATGTTTACTGATATGTCTGAACTCAGAGATTTCTGATTTGCATTTTTTTTTAATGCCAAGTAGAGGCAGGTCTGCCAGCAGCTTATATATATATATATATTTATATATATGCGCCAGAATGCTGTGGATTTAGCTCCCCTTTAAGTATTACAAGTACATTATTTCTTAATGCTAACACATTGTTGTATTATTGCCATAATGCATTTACAGAACCTCATGACTCAGGAACAACCTAATGAGTACACCGACTTGCTTATAGAACCTGAATAAAACGCTTGTAGAATATACTAGAAATCCTATAGAAATCCCTATAGAAACACAATTGAATCGACAAAAGAACAGCCATTGTGGTTTTCATGTTTACAACCGCCAAATTAAACTGTTCCAAAAAAGTGTTGTTTTCTGCCCAATCTGTAATGGTATAGCTCTACATTCAACATGGAGGAGCTGCCCGAGCTGAGTAGTGCATGCACGAGGTACGGCAACTCCACTTGGACAAACCACACGCAGACCTGCAAGGGCACAGTATCACATTTTGGAAAATAAAATAAAATGTATCCGTGGAATTCAAAGGTGTATTAAGTAACGGCGACCTTCATTAAAAACTTTAGTGGAGTGAAAAGTACAATATTTCTCTTTCAAATGTAGTAAAGTAAAAGTCATAATAAAAATAAAACAAAAATAATAATAAAAATCAAAATCAAAAAAACTACTCAAGGTAAAACTAC
>NW_028150029.1:0-6000 GCF_964638095.1 Poromitra crassiceps | reverse complement strand
CAACATTAATGACTGAAGCCCTAGCTGAGCCATCTTGTAACATTGTAACAACATTAATGACTGAAGCCCTAGCTGAGCCACCTTGTTACATTGTAACAACATTAATGACTGAAGCCCTAGCTGAGCCACCTTGTTACATTGTAACAACATTAATGACTGAAGCCCTAGCTGAGCCACCTTGTTACATTATAACAACATTAATGACTGAAGCCCTAGCTGAGCCATCTTGTAACATTGTAACAACATTAATGACTGAAGCCCTAGCTGAGCCATCTTGTAACATTGTAACAACATTAATGACTGAAGCCCTAGCTGAGTCATCTTGTAACATTGTCACAACATTAATGACTGAAGCCCTAGCTGAGCCACCTTGTTACATTGTAACAACATTAATGACTGAAGCCCTAGCTGAGCCATCTTGTAACATTGTCACAACATTAATGACTGAAGCCCTAGCTGAGCCACCTTGTTACATTGTAACAACATTAATGACTGAAGCCCTAGCTGAGTCATCTTGTAACATTGTAACAACATTAATGACTGAAGCCCTAGCTGAGCCACCTTGTTACATTGTAACAACATTAATGACTGAAGCCGGGCCTAGCTGAGGCACCTTGTAACATTGTAACATTGTAACAACATTAATGACTGAAGCCCTAGCTGAGCCACCTTGTTACATTGTAACATTGTAACAACATTAATGACTGAAGCCCTAGCTGAGGCACCTTGTAACATTGTAACATTGTAACAACATTAATGACGGAAGCCCTAGCTGAGCCACCTTGTTACATTGTAACAACATTAATGACTGAAGCCCTAGCTGAGCCACCTTGTTACATTGTAACAACATTAATGACTGAAGCCCTAGCTGAGCCAGCTTGTAACATTGTAACAACATTAATGACTGAAGCCCTAGCTGAGCCACCTTGTTACATTGTAACAACATTAATGACTAAAGCCCTAGCTGAGCCAGCTTGTAACATTGTAACAACATTGAGTATATCTGCTGTCAACGGCTCGTCACATTAGAACATGCAACGCGTGATTACAGATTACTGGGCAACAGCACTTAGTCAATAAGGTCCCTAGGGAGTGGCTGTAAAGGCACAGTGGAAGACGAGCTGCAAACAGAGAGAATGGGAAAGTGTTCTTTTAAGGGAGCGTCATAAGAGTGATGTCAACATTTTCAAAGAGACCTCCCACAGGGAAAAAGAAGAAGAAGTTTGTTTTGGATCTTGCATTTATGAAGAACAATAAATGAGATCACACTTAATTGGCATTGAATAAGAGCTGCAGAGTAGATTGGGTAATGTGTTAAGAGAAGGTCTTTAATGGGGAAACTGGAGGTGACAAGTAGCTGTAGTCTTTTTCTTTCCCTAATTACCTTATTTCAAAATTACCATTTATGAGTCAAGACATCAGGCCTCTTCTCAAACGCGCCATGTTTTATTGCTTGTGAAGAAGCCAGCAGCGTATTAACTCTACAGTATAATAAACCCCGAAAGAGGTGGGCTAAACCAGTTAGCACACTGCAACTGTGACATCCCAGGTTATGTGTAGAAAAGATACAGATTAAAAAACAAAACGTCTATAGCAAGGAAACACAGAGTTTTGCTAAATGGCATACTCCACCACAAAAGTTGCTGGCGTTTAAAAGAGGCACTTAAGGGCTAAATGTCAGCTTGATAAAAGCAACAAAAAAGGAACATTGTCTCCACATGGTTGTAGTTAGCTGTTAGCCCATACAGTATTAAAGCAAGATGAGCACTGAGAGTCATCTATGAGAGAATTTGAACTCTTCCCTCAAATGCCATGCCTGCACTAAAGGAACCACTCCTGCAATGACTTTGGTAGATTCTCCATTTCATAGGTGATTTTTTGAGAGACAAACTGTTAAAAAACAGGCGTTACAGTTTGTCTTGTGTACAAAAAACCCACGGCCAGGAGGACAACTTGTTTAGGGAGCGACCCCATCTGATAAAATGTTTGATGTCTGGACCATAATGCAAGATTTAGATTGACGGTAACAAACTCAACACAATAAGAACACAGAGACGGCATTGGGGAGCTGGGAGTAAACAATCGCTGCGTTCTCAAACACAAACCGCTGGAGCACCCTGGGGTTTACAGTGTAATACTGGAGATACTCTCTTGTATTTTTCCTTCATGCTGCCATGGCAAGCTTCAATAGCTGAAGGATATTCCATGCTTAGGTGTAACATGATGCAAAGCCCAGGCTATCCTGTGAGATACAGTGTTTATCTGGGGAGCTGGCCTGGGAACATGAATAATGTGTATTCTCCACATGATTCACACAGCCTCCCAGAGGGCTGGCTATATAAACGTGTCCACCAGAGGGCTGGCTATGGCTAAGGAAATTGACCTAACTGCAGGGAAGATTATGTGCCACATTAGGAGGTCCTTCGCTTTTTCTTCTTTTTTTCCCCTCAACTGTGAATTGAAAAGTGTTCATTTGAAAGTGTATTTACATCACGGGGGAAATTCCAATGACATGCTAAACGGTAGCATTCCCACTGGTTTTATGAGTAATTCCACCTTAAATGAACTGAGTCAGAGGAGTTGAGGGAAAAGGGGGAAAAAGACTGCTTAATCCCAAGGGGTGTTGGTTATGTAAAGTCCATACTACACACAGTGCCAATGCCTTTGCTTTTAAAAGGACAATTAATAATAATAACAATAATAATAACAATAATAATAATAATAATAATAATTATTATTATTATGATAAAATAATAATAATAATGTCAATGTTATTATTATTATTGCTGGGGTCAAAGTTGGGTTCCTAGTTTGGTTGAGTAGGCTTTAATGGCAGGGTTGAACCTGTCGCCTTGTTTTCTGCGGCCTATACGCTTACTTGGGAAAGGGGTCATTTGTATGCAAAGTGCACCATGTCTTACCAACACATGTCAGCTAGAGGTGTTCCAATACTTCCACAGCACCTAGTTTAACTAGGCATGGCTGGATTTGGAAGGAGTGTGAAAGTAACCGTTTACTACTTCAAAGACAGTCTGCATATCATGTCTCAAGGCAAAGCGGGTCTGGTCTACCCAGGGCACAACGTTCCTAATAAACCCAGGGCACAACGTTCCTAATAAAGGGAAGAAGTAAAAACTTTCCATGAAAGTGGAAAATATGCTAACCGGGGGGGGGGGGGGGGGGGGGATCCTTCCTGAGACACCTGTTATGACTCATTGACAAAGGAAGAAATTGAGCACTGTGGGTGTTTATAACATGAAGGCGGCCGAGGGACTCCAGAACCCATTTCAAATAGACACACTAACCCCCCCCCCCCTCCTCTTCCTAGAAGTATTTGCTCCACCTTTCAGTGCAGACAGCATGGGGCCCTGCTTTCGGACGCCTCGAAAATCCCATCGGAGAAGTAGCAGCTGCCTGGAGACCTTTACACTCTCCAACATCATGTGATCCCAGAGTAGTGACACCGTCGACGGCCCCGCGGCTATTTAGGGGGAGAAAATCCCTTTCCATCGACTGCGCTAGTCTGAGCTCACTGTGACGGGGAGGGAGTGAAGAAAAATAAATTGTTTTCGAACAAAATGTCCTCTTCCAGTAACCTTACGCTTTTAGAACTGGCTGGTGTTCAACGGAAAACAACGCAATTCCAACTATGCCATGCATTCCACTTATGTAGCGTACGGACAGCCTCTGTTATGTAACGTGCTTCACAAGAGACTGCCCCCCCCCCTGACACTCTGTTGAAATGTCACTCCTAACTAGGGGCACTGTGTTATTTTTCAATTTCATACCTTCCAATTTGTGACTAATGGAGGCACTTATTTATTCAGATTAAATCAAATCAAATTTAATGGAGGGGGGGGGGATTAGGCTACTGAATGCAATATTTGTATTCAGAGGATATTGAGAGTTATATCCTCCAAACATAATACCTCCACACGTCTCCGGCTTAACACATTCTAATTGTCGGGCAGATCACACGAGTGGGGAACATCATGTTGTTTACATTCCTGGGCGAGGAGAGGAGCCCCCCCCCCCCACCGCCGTTTTCCCATCAAGGGAAATATGAGAGCTTCCAAAGTACTCTCTGCCCTGGGTGACTCATGACTTCCTCTCTCAACCCCACCAAAAAGAAGCAGAATAGATGATTTACATGGAGGCAATAATTCCAGATCTGCTCCTCTTAAGTCTCTTACGTGGAGCCCATTTAGCCAATCGCTCTTCATTCCCCTTTGATGCTGGCCTATCTCAATGAGAGCAGGATGAGTGGCCTCAAATCCCCCATCGAGTGATTTCGCAGGAAGGAACAAGTCTCGGTTTAAATCAATGGGCCAGATTGGATCTCGGATCCTCGGGAGTGGTCCGCCCTGAAAAGTCCTCCCGAGTGTCTTGAGTGCACACCGGGGGTAATTCATCGCTAATGACGTCCGTGGCGGTGGCACCCCCCCCCCCCCCCACACACTCCCCACTCTCCTCCTTCGCCCGCTCCTCCTCGTTTAATTGGCTCGTTCACGTTTAAACAGCTTACAAATCACTGGGACAGGCAGGAGAACAGGATCAAACGGCCCCCTATCAGTGATCAGGGGAGGGCGAGGGGAGAGAGAGAGAGAGAGAGAGAGAGAGAGAGAGAGAGAGAGAGAGAGAGAGAGAGAGAGCACCGGGGCTTCTTCACTGCTCTCCTATGGGATGAAGGGGGGGGGGGTACATTTGAACAGGCAGACCCCCCCCCCCCCCCCCCCCCCCCCACACACACACACACACCAGAAAGGGGCAATAGGGCTAAAAGGCGTGTGTAATCCTGGTTCAACAGAGGCATCTGTGGAGTGGAGAGAGACAGGTTCTGCAATGATTACACTCCCCAATCAGTGTGTGCATCCTGCAGCAGCCCTCCTTGGTACTGTAGTCTGGAGGCAGTACCAGGAGGCAGCACCAGGAGGCAGTACCAGGAGGCAGTACCAGGAGGCAGTACCAGGAGGCAGTACCAGGACGCAGTACCAGGCCCGATGCACAGTAATTGTTTCCATAGGTCAGGAGGAGGCGGGGGGAACTAGGGAGGACGTGATGAAAGGGAGATGGAAAGGGTGAAGGAATATTGTTGTTTTTCCCCCAATTAAATTGTTTGTCAAAGCCTTCACAAAGGGTTACACAGTTTATCTGTTTCAAATCAATATGCTCGTCTCCATGTGAAAGCTTGTCCCCGCACGAGACGAGGCCATTCATTATTCTGTTCTGTGTGTTGCTATCGCCGCCCCGCTCAAGGTTGAGTCTTATCTTTTCTTATTTCAAATCAATAATTATCTTCTGCCGCGCTCGCTCGCTCTCTCTCTCTCTCTCTCTCGCTCAGCAATAGATGTGCTTTTCATTCAGCGCCTGTAGAGTAGAGTGGCGCTCTGTGTAGCAACCCACGAGGAACGCAGAGTGAATAGCACCTCCTTATCAGCAGAACATTAGGGCCAGGATGGAAGAGATGGCAAAGAATGAGCAGCGTCAAAAGTACTGAACACAAAACGAGCGATGATTCAAAGTAACAGCGAGCGAGGCCTCCGACATGCTCTCATAGACGAGACACAGTGACGGATGACTGTTGACTTGCACAAAAAAGCCTGGCGATATCACCATCAAACCAAGAGGTATCTCAATCTGAGCCAAATCCTCTTCTTCAGTCGCGGCCGAGTCAACCGTCGCGAGTCCCCCCCCCTACGCTGCAAAGAGGGCAAGTCTGCAGCCACGACGAGCCTTTACACGTCACGTAGAGCGCATGAACAATTAACCAGTGCACAATTACATGCTCATAATGGGTGAATAATTGCATTAGAATGCACAAACAACAACAAATGTGCATCCCTTTAATAGTGGGCCGATCCGGCAGCCCATTTGCCAGCGTTAAGCGAGAACTGGTGTTGTACTTAATTAGGCCGCACTCAAGGATTATGGAGGGGGGGGGGGGGGGGTTCAGTCATGGAGGATGAGTTCATATTATTTCCTCTCAAATGTGGCAGGTTT
>NW_028150030.1:0-6000 GCF_964638095.1 Poromitra crassiceps | reverse complement strand
CACACAACGCTACTATTTTTAGCTATTTCGGATAAAATAAGCCAAACGTTCCCACTCTTTGACAGCGACGCGCACCTCCTTGCTAGTGAAAAAAATGTAAACAGGAAGTCGACAACCGGCTACCGCTGAGAATCATGGGAAACGTAGGTCCAGGAAAAAGGTGAATATATATGTATTTTTTTTTTTTTACTTTAGGTGTTGTTGAAGAATGAGCCGGTCCATCCGTTTGGCCTGGCTGTGTATGGAGACTACATCTTCTGGACGGACTGGGTGAGGAGGGCCGTCCTCAGGGCCGACAAATACACAGGAGGAGACATGAAGGTGCTGCGTGCAGACATCCCTCAGCAGCCGATGGGCATCATCGCTGTGGCCAACGACACCAACAGCTGTGAGTATCATCAAAGACGAGGGGATGTCAAGCTAAACGGCCCCACTTCAACTTCACTTCCTGTCGTTTTGTCACGTGGGTTTTGCCCCATGGTTTTCCACGCACACGGCCACTTAGGAGACTTGCAGCATGAACAAATTCCGAACGCACCGCCCACGAGGTCCGTGGTTGGTCAATTCATATGTCTGTCAAGCATCCTTTTTCTTGTCTTGGGGGGTGTGGGCGTTAACCACTTTTCAGAGTTGTGTTTTCCTGACGTAGATGTATCTACAGCTGGCTACTGCAAGACTACCGGCTTGCTATTGTGGTAAAAATGTCTTTATATAACACAGTACATTACATACACTAAATCTCCTGGGTAATAATACCCTTTCAGGCGAGTTTTCTCCTTGCCGAACAAATAACGGAGGTTGCCAAGACCTGTGTCTGCCCACATCGGATGCACGGGTCAACTGCAGTTGCCGTGGAGACAGACGGCTTCTGGAGGACAATACCTGCTCTGGTGAGGGAGAGGGAGAGAGATACTGGACAGTCTATATACAGTTATATCATTCTAGGATAATACTTAACAAAATCCTATTCTTGCTCAAAATGCGATGGGGGCTGAACGCTTGTCACTAATTCCAAATGTTTCTGCCTTCCCAGCTCTGAACATTTCGTGTGGAAACGTCGATGACTTTGAGTGTGGTAACGGCGACTGTATCAACTACAGCCTGACCTGTGACGGCATGGCTCACTGCAAGGACAAGTCTGATGAGAAGCAGTCGTACTGCGGTGAGTTTCCCTGCTGCACTCTGAGGTGACAGGTGACTCTGAAGAGAGCTGTCACAGCTGCACTCTGAGGTGACTCTGAGTAGAGCTGTCACAGCTCCACTCTGAGGTGACAGGTGACTCTGAGTAGAGCTGTCACAGCTGCACTCTGAGGTGACTCTGAGTAGAGCGGTCACAGCTCCACTCTGAGGTGACAGGTGACTCTGAGTAGAGCGGTCACAGCTCCACTCTGAGGTGACTCTGAGTAGAGCTGTCACAGCTCCACTCTGAGGTGACTCTGAATAGAGCTGTCACAGCTCCACTCTGAGGTGACTCTGAGTAGAGCTGTCACAGCTCCACTCTGAGGTGACTCTGAGTAGAGCTGTCACAGCTCCACTCTGAGGTGACTCTGAATAGAGCTGTCACAGCTCCACTCTGAGGTGACTCTGAGTAGAGCTGTCACAGCTCCACTCTGAGGTGACTCTTAGTAGAGCGGTCACAGCTCCACTCTGAGGTGACTCTGAGTACAGCTGTCACAGCTCCACTCTGAGGTGACAGGTGACTCTGAGTAGAGCTGTCACAGCATTGACTTGTCAAGTAGCTACTGATCTTCATCTCAAACTGCTCCACAGCCAATCGCCTGTGTAAGAAAGGCTACAGGCGCTGCATCAATGGCCGCTGCATCGGCCACCAGCTCTGGTGTGACGGCATGGACGACTGTGGCGACCACTCCGACGAGCTGCCCTGCAACAGTAAGAATATGTCTCTTTCACAGACGCAAGTGATTTAAAAAAAAGCATCAGCTAGGCTCCTGACAGGTGTAAAAAAAACAAAAAACATATCACTTCACTGGCTGCCCTACTTAAAAATCTTGCCAATTGTTTACATAATTTCTGGACTTTTCTGGCTTTACCAGACACCCTTTACATCTCCTTTAGGTCTTCTGATCTCTTGGTCATTCCTTGATCAAGGCTAAAACTTTGTAAAGGGATTCTCTGTTGTGGTCCCTGAGAATGTTGAACCTCCTTGAAAGTGTTAGATTAGCAGAATCCATTTCCTCCCCCACATGTTCCCCCATTTTCTTAATTGTTTATGTATGAAAAACCCATAGCTTTTTTCTTGCTCTGTTGTCTTTTTCTTTTAACCGAGCTTTGTCATGAAGTGTTTCTCTCCGTAAAGTTGACTTGACGCGGTGCTTCCTCCTGTGCTTCCTGCAGTGACCCTGTGCAAACCGGGCGAGTTCCAGTGCAAAGACGGAAGCTGCATCTCCAACTTCAGCCGCTGTGACCAGGTGGTCCAATGTGAAGACGCCAGTGATGAGATGAACTGCCGTAAGTGATCTGCTGTAGCTTCGACCATTTCTACACCTTACCATTGTAAATGAATGACAGGACATGGAAGAAGAAGTTCTGTCTAGAAAATGAGATGCGTTTTGACAAGAGCCCAACCTCGGGGGGCATCCTGGTGACTGCTAAAGTGGACGTCGTGTGCTCACAGCTGCATGGGTTCACACATCTAAGATTGTGCTAGACTATTACATCTCTTTCTATCCCTTTCTGGCGGTGTTTATCTCTTTGTGTTAGCAAAAAAAAGCGATGGAGGGAAAGGTGGACCTCTCTCCACTGTGCTTTAAAATGATTGAGATTGACATGGGAGAATCAGCTACAGTACATGAATAGGAAATGTATGTCTTCATGGTTCTTTGTCAAAGGTTTTTATTATTATTCTCTCTCTCAGACGCCACTGACTGCTCCCGTTTCTTCCGTCTGGGAGTGAAAGGAGCTTCCTTCCAGAGCTGTGAGAAGACCACCCTGTGCTACCTGCCCTCCTGGGTGTGCGACGGCAACAACGACTGTGGAGACTTCTCAGACGAGAGGAACTGCCCAGGTTGGACACACTTTTCTCTCCCCGTGTCCTCCAGTTTTCCGTGCGTCTCTGAAATGGCCGCGGCTCCTCCTACATTGTGCTTTCCTTTCGCCTTGCAGATAAACGGAAGCTGAAGTGTCCAATCAACTTCTTCGCCTGTCCCAGCGGCCGCTGCATCCCAATGAGCTGGACCTGCGACAAGGAGAACGACTGTGAGAACGGAGCCGACGAGACGCACTGTGGTCAGTCTGCTGCACACATGTCCTCCATTACCCACACACTGTTTGTTGAGTTATATACCGTAGTCAACAAGACTGGTGCCTAAACAAAACAAAAAATAGCCTGGTAAAAACCATCGTTAACACAGGATCTCACATTCCGCTTCGATCTGCACATCAGTCTGGTCTTCCAGCCGCCCACAGAAATGTCCTGAAATTGCACTGGACCAATCAGGAACGCCGCTGGCAAAATGGTAATGGCGTCTCCCGAAGCAACGAGTGGTGACGTTAACGCTAGTAGAGTAAACACAGCCGTAAGTGCAGTTATTGCAGAAATAGACTCAATAACGACAATTGAGACAAGAACAAGAGTATGCACCAGCGTGAGTTTCTCGGCAGAAAAGACATTTTCGCCGTTCTTCCGACCGGATTTGGCGACGCTGATTGGCTGAAGGAGTTGTCTGTCAAGGCAAGTACACTCGCCCACTGAAATCGATGTCCAGACCGATACACAACGTGACGTAGAGAACATTTAAGTTACATTAGCTTTATTTACAGAATGTGAGGTCAGAATGGTTTTACCAGGCTACCAAAGAATAGCCATTTTTCTTCTTCACATTGATCTTCTCATTGTGGACGGAAAGGTATGGCCGTTACTGTTGCTGTTGTTAGGGAGAATGAAATCATCCTTTCAAAAAAGTTGAAGCTGTCTGTTTTCCCCTACTTGCAGACAAGTTCTGTACGCCCACGCAGTTTGAGTGCGGGAACCACCGCTGCATCTCCAGCCACTGGGTGTGTGACGGCTCTGACGACTGCGGAGATGGTTCTGATGAGGACCAGAAATGCAGTGAGTCACACTTATTATTTCCACTCTGTCCTCGTCAACTGGCAGCCACGGGTATTACTGGCTGCTCTCAGAGTATTACTGGCTGCTCTCAGAGTATTACTGGCTGCTCTCAGGGTATTACTGGCTGCTCTCAGAGTATTACTGGCTGCTCTCAGGGTATTACTGGCTGCTCTCAGGGTATTACTGGCTGCTCTCAGAGTATTACTGGCTGCTCTCAGGGTATTACTGGCTGCTCTCAGAGTATTACTGGCTGCTCTCAGTGTATTACTGGCTGCTCTCAGGGTATTACTGGCTGCTCTCAGTAGTATTACTGGCTGCTCTCAGGGTATTACTGGCTGCTCTCAGAGTATTACTGGCTGCTCTCAGGGTATTACTGGCTGCTCTCAGAGTATTACTGGCTGCTCTCAGGGTATTACTGGCTGCTCTCAGGGTATTACTGGCTGCTCTCAGAGTATTACTGGCTGCTCTCAGGGTATTACTGGCTGCTCTCAGTAGTATTACTGGCTGCTCTCAGGGTATTACTGGCTGCTCTCAGGGTATTACTGGCTGCTCTCAGTAGTATTACTGGCTGCTCTCAGTGTATTACTGGCTGCTCTCAGTGTATTACTGGCTGCTCTCAGGGTATTACTGGCTGCTCTCAGTAGTATTACTGGCTGCTCTCAGTGTATTACTGGCTGCTCTCAGTGTATTACTGGCTGCTCTCAGTGTATTACTGGCTGCTCTCAGTGTATTACTGGCTGCTCTCAAGGTATTACTGGCTGCTCTCAGAGTATTACTGGCTGCTCTCAGGGTATTACTGGCTGCTCTCAGTAGTATTACTGGCTGCTCTCAGAGTATTACTGGCTGCTCTCAGGGTATTACTGGCTGCTCTCAGGGTATTACTGGCTGCTCTCACACACTGTGGAAGCATAATGAGCAGGACTCCATGATGACGCAGTGTCATTATGTAACCTCTCCCATATGTTCACAGAATCTAAGACCTGCAGTCCCGAGGCGTTCCAGTGTCCAGGCTCCCACATGTGTGTGCCTCAGCGCTGGAAGTGTGACGGGGACAAGGACTGCCCCGATGGAGCCGACGAGAGCGTCAAGGCCGGGTGCAGTGAGTAGGACAGTCACAAAAATGCGACAGGGACTGGTGTTTAATGTGACAGGGACTGGTGTTTAATGTGACAGGGACTGGTGTTTTGGGTAACAAGTAGGCCAGGGTCATTTTTCTTTTCTTTTGTACAGATTGTGAGGGTGCAGATCGTAAGCTTTCAAAAATGATGTCCTACATTGAAAAATCGCCCTGAAAGTTGGTGAACAAGCTTAGTTTGCTAACAAATAAGTATTTAGTGATCCTAAAGCTTTGTTAAATTGAGTGCCTTCTTCAACATCTAAACTTTGCTAATATAAAAAAAGTCCCCCATCCAACCCCCCAAAAATAACACGTTTATCTTGATTTGTGCAATTTCACGTTGCCTACTAGCCCAATAGCCAAAAAAAGAGCCAATGTTTCCTTCCCCATTAAGCCGAGTGTTCTCTCTCTCTTTGGCAGCGTACACCAACAGCACTTGCGATGTGGAGAATGAGTTCATGTGCCAGAACAGACAGTGTATCCCCAAGCACTTTGTGTGTGACCATGACATCGACTGCTCCGACGGCTCCGATGAGTCTCCAGAATGTGGTAAGTGAGAAACAGAGGACAACCCAGTACAAAGCATACTGTAGTTAGTTAGTAGACTGTATAAGAAATAAGGACGTAGCCACCGTCACGTCACCTATTGGTTCCTGTCCTCCCCATTTGAAGCCTCGAGTTCCGCATTGTGACCGTCGCCATCTTTGTTTTCTTGGAGCCAGACGTGACCATATTTGGACGAGAAGACCTGCAGTGCTGCCTGCTATTGGTCCGTGATCGGCGAGCTGCATAATCACTGAACAGGCGACCTGTC
>NW_028150031.1:0-6000 GCF_964638095.1 Poromitra crassiceps | reverse complement strand
TCCCACTAGCATCGATGCTAAGTTAAAAGTAATAATTCGAACAGGTCACATGCCCCCCTCCCCCACATTCAAAGTTAAATTCGAATTTCGAATAAAAAGTGACAGCTCTAGCAGGGCCAGCCACTTATTGTATTTGTCAATATTTCTATTATTGTGCTTGCTGCTAGGCAAGCACAATCCTTGGAATCTCTCATACTTATCTTTTATTTATTTATTATATTTTCTCATCCCCCAAAAGTTGTGTTTGCCATTTTCTCCTACAGTTTTCACACTACTGTACATAGACATGTGAGACATCAAAACGTGCGTCTCATTGATGACACCTGTGCTCAGACTTTGCGATCAGTTTTGTTCCACGGTTTTCACGATATTCGCGATAACGTGCGAGGTTTTCGAAATCGTTTGCATTAAATCAGCTGTAGCTCAGAAACCATAAGACGTGCCGCTACCAAAGTTGGTAGGTAGGTTCATAGTCACCTTTTACTATGGGCGGAAAAATACACATACAAAAAAGGGATGGGCATCGAATTTCGAATTTTCGAATAATCGTTGTTATTATCAAGGTCGACTTTTATTATTGAAAGTCGAATTCGTTTATTAAAAAAAAAAAAAAAAAAAAAAAAAAAAAAATTTGTGTGAGTGAAATGTTGCATTGTCTCCCCTGATTCTAAGTATAGTCGAATCGCTTGGTTTGAGCAAGTACATTTTTTTTATAAGCAACCTCTCCCTCTTCATGGGATTTCATCTGCCATTCATTTTTCCATAAACCTTGCTTAAAATGCTTATAAAAATTGTTTTACTTGCTCAAACCAAGCGATTCGACTATACTTTTAATTATACATATAATCATGGGAGACAATGCAACATTTCACTCACACAAAAAACAACAAAAAAAATTTTTTTTGAAAAATTGAATTTTGATTTTTTTTTTTTTTTTTTACTTTTTTTTTTTTTTTTTCTCCGAATTTCGATTAAAAGTCGACTTTGGCCAGCGAATTTCGAATAGTGTTTTTGCTAGAAATGCCCATCCCTAATACAAAACAAACATGCTCAGACACAGGAAAAGACCTACATCAGAAAAACAAAAAACATACATCTTTGACATTTAGCATTGTAACGTGGTGGTGCTACCAGCCACATAAGGTGCGTATGTGCTTGTAAGAGATATTGTGCGTGGGATCCAACATAAGGTGTCCATGGGAAACCATCCGGGCAAGACGTCCATCATCCCTAACCTCAGTCACTCCTAGTCATTCTTAACCTCGTCAAAGTAGGCCAAAAACGGGTCCCAGATAGTTGAGAACTTTCTAAAACGAGTTGGCTCTCAGGAACCCGAGTCTCTCCAGCTGTATAACGGAGATCATGTCCATCAGCCACACCTGAAAAGAAGGTGAAGAGGAGCACTTCCATTCCTTCAGAATGAGCGTTTTAGCGACAGTTGTCCCCAGTGTTAAGAGATTGTTGCACAGCTGTAGTGAAGTCCAGAGAGGACTCCGAGCAGCCGAAGATGAAAAAAAAATGCATTTACGTTCCAAAGGTCATCAAAGTTGTTCACGTTTGTGAAGAGTACAGTATCATGCAGAAGAACCCAGGTTCGCGTTACCAAAAACCTTTGTTAACCACAGACCTTATTTTATGCATTTAAGTTCTAAAACCCCCATAGACCTTTCCACTGAAGAACCCGGAAAATAATACTTCCGGGACTCATTCCTGCGGCTCTCTATATTTTTGCCCAGAATTCCCATGTGGTCTTTTGAGCGTAAACCTTTCCCGAGCGTTTGAAGCATGCTGCTCCGTTATCAGACCCTGGGCCGCGTTATCGACTTTGGAGTCCTCTCTCACGAGTGGAGCTTTACGGCATGAATGGCTTATAATAGGATGTCATTGGAGAAGTCCATAAGGCGAAGTGCAGCGGTTTCCTGCTAAATGTAGCTCTCCTATGTACTATTGATTGGCCCCTGATGGAGGGCCCGGCGGAAAGGTCAACGAGGAGACGAGCCACTTCTCAAGTCTTCATTTCCGACTTTTATTCTCGTCCTGTCGAGAGCCGCACTCGCCTGTCGAAGCTGAGCTGCGTTCCCCACTCTGCAGCCTGCTTGGCAAACGACCCACGTCCGCACGTGTGTGTGTGTGTGTGTGTGTGTGTGTGTGCGCACGTGCAATGAATGTGCGTTTCAATTTGAGTATGCGTGCCTCCTGTGTGCGCTGCGACCGTGAGTGTGTGAAGGTCAGGTGGTAGAAGTACCGCCGCCTGCCACAGACGGTGTCGGGTAGCAGCGGCCGACGACAGCAGCTTCAGCTTTGGTGCCGGTCCAGACTCTCAGGCCGATAATGACCATTAGGAAGAAGAGTGTAGGAGCGGTTATGACACCATCTCACACAGCAGAGACACTGTTCCCAGTTTGGCTCAGGGCACTAAAAGGGGGGCTGGAGAAAATCAATGGAAACGCCACACACCGGATGGTGGCTCTTAACTTGGAGGGAACTAAATCACAATTTCAAAGGCGAGTGGTATCAAGTTGAATGCCAAATAGCGGGGAGTGTGTGTCGGCTTTAATAAACCCCACTGTCTGACTCCCACCTCCGTGACATCCTCGATCTGTCACGAAGTCGGCTTCATAACGTTCAAAGACTTGAAACAACAGAGACAGGCTTCATGTCTCCCGCTGATGTTACAAGTGATAAAGGACTGTACTACACGGTCTGTAATAAAGCACATAACTATCCATGGTGTCATGATATGAATGAAGCCGACCAGCAATTTATTTTCAGAAACCGTTTACTAGGGGTGTACCGATTAATCGTATAATCGATGCATCGCGATTAGTCACGTGACGATTAAAATCGATTCACAATGTTCGATTATCGATTTACAAATTTTTTTTTTTTTTTTTTTTTTTGCTTTATTTGCAAAAAATACGGTATTTCGCCCGGAAAGCAGTTCCTTAACTGTAAAACGAGACCAAAACCGAAGTACTGGAAACTGGAATCACTGAAGAAAGCATGCAGGGTGGCTGTAACATGTGATGCGTGGACTTCAGTCGCAACTGAAGATAATGGAGGTACATTTGTTTGTTTACTTTAATTAATGGATACTGACAAATATACCTTGCTTAAAAAAAATCCTGTTTGGTGAAAAAGATGCATCGAAAATCGTGATTAATCGTAATCGTTTAATAATCGAATCGTAGCACCCTTAATCGTAATCGAATCGAATCGTGAGGTGCCTAAGGTGGCACACCCCTACCGTTTACGTTGTAGTGTTCGCTATATTAAACATAGGCTATTTCTTGATTATAAAGAAAAATGGGCCAATGACATCTGGCTCAAACCAAAACTTAGAACACATGTTCAAATTTAAAAATATGTTTACTCCAGAACCCTATGTTACTTTACCCCTGGATAGATCCAGAAGATCTTTATGTGCCCAGTTGAGAACGGGTACCCTCCCTTTGGCTATTGAGGTTGGCAGGTTCAATTCTATTGCTGAGGAGGAGAGACTTTGTACTGTATGTGAATTGGGTGTTGTGGAAGATGAATTTCATTTTTTGTTTCATGAGGAACCAAGAATGTCTCTATTTCAGTTAATGCAAAATAAGAAACCGAAACTATTTTGGTCAGGAGATGATGCTAAGTTGGAATGGTTATTCAGAGATGAAGTCTTTAGTTTGGCCAGGTTTATTGGGAGGGCTTGGAAACTCAGAGTTGTTCATCTGAATATATAACAAAGCAGCATGAGGCAAATAAGAGTTTGAATAAGGACAAATACTCTTTAAATTCCAGGTGCATCCACCATGACAAAAAATATTTATTTTGGCAGTGGGAACAATGCTGTTCCCACTGCCAAAATAAACATTTCATCAGCCTGCCAAACACAGACCAACAACTCTGCCTGGGCCAGGAGGAGAGGACCAGTGATCACAAGCAGTATATCGTTACAAAACACGCCACAAAACTACAGACTTGACAAAAACAATTGTACATTGGGAGCTTCACGAAGTTGGTATTTATGGCAAGGCGGTCACTGGGAAAGTGCTTGTAGATGCGAGAGGCCAATGCACAAAGATGCACACACTGGTGGAGTGATTAAAGGAACTTTGAAAAAAGGATTTAATGAACGCTAAAATGACATCAAACGCCTTCCATGGCCTCCCCAATCACCAGATCAAGCATCACTGTAACTTAACCCATTGATACCTGATGCAGCATTTGTGTGTGTATCCCTTTAAGACCGGTCTTAAAGGGATACACACTAGGGATGTCAACGGTTAACCGTTAATCGATTAACCGTCGCTAACGTCGTTGTTCGGTTATTGCTGTCGGTCTATCAGTTAATATTTAAAAAAAAAAAAAAAAAAAAAAAAAAAAAAAAAATTTTTTTTTTTTTTGGTCTATTTACTCAATGAGCTCATGCCCAAACAAGGCGTGTCTATTTAGATGCTGAAATGTTAATGCTTTTTGTGTTAGAAATTCTATCACAAAAAGAATTTGTGTTGAAATGTGATGCTTTTTGTTAATGCTTGTTAATGCTTTTTGTGTTAGAAATTCTAACACAAAAAGCATTAACATTTCAGCATCTAAATAGACACGCCTTGTTTGGGCATGAGTTCATTGAGTAAATAGAAAAAAAAAAAATTTTTTTTTTTTTTTTTTTTTTTTTTTTTTTTTTTTTTTAATATTAAAAAAATTATGAATTAACCGATAGGTTAATCGATTATTAGCGTCGGTTAATCGAAAGTGAAATTAACCGAAAATTGACATCCCTAATACACACACAAATGAGGGATATACACGCAAATGCTGCGTCAGGTATCAATGGGCTAATGGGAAGTTGTGGAGCGCAGAGTACCTTTGCAGATTTCTGTCCACATCTCTGCTTCTTCTTCTAATGGTCGTATTCACCTTATTCACCACGCCCACTTTTTCTCTCTTCCGCGTTCGACGCAACGCATTTGTTCTTCCGGTTCAGCGCTAGTTGGCGGCCAATTTCAAAATAAAACGTCCGTATGAATGAAGTTTGGCAACATTCAGAATTAAGCTACACTGCGGCCAACTTCAGTGACATGTTCATAGCGTTACTGCTGCGAGGAGCCGATGGCTGTTACCCGGTCGGCGTTTAACGTTAGTTACAAACGCACGTCGACAGTGTTTTCTCACTGCCAGTAGCCTAACTACAGTAGGGTTTGACAAATAGCTAGTCTGACCGGTGTCAGCACTCCCGGTCCTCGCTGCTCGTTAAAGATTTCCAATAGGTGTTATTCTGATAAACTGGTCACATATATGTTACGTTCTCACCCGACAAATATTAAACCTTTAAAACAGTTTGGGGTTTTTTTTAGCTTGAAAACAGCTTTTTGGCAAGTCTAATGTAGGCTTAATCTACTTCCTTGTCTAAAACCGGAAAGACGATTACGAAATGACGTCATGCAGAAGCGTCCTTGTATGGGCAAAGAATGAGATGAATACACACAGTTCAGGACTTTGCACAACACCGTTCCTTATTCGCTACTTTGACATTCATATTGTTGGGTGTTGTTATTTCTTTCCACCCATCAACACAATTACTACGCCAGATAAAGGTACTGCAGAGGTGGCTGCATGCGCACACACACACACACACACACACACACACACACACACACACACACACACACACACACACACACACACACACACACACACACACACACACACCTCTCTTGCTTTTTTGCAGCCTGACCAAAATGGGACTTGCAATATCGGGGGGAAATCTAATTTCATTGCCTCTCAAAGTTTTTTGGGTCTAAACTCGCCTTGTGGAGCTTGAAAGGCGGGCTGGGAATCATTCTAATTTCCAAGTAAGCGAAGGATCGTGTTCGTAGAATAAGTCCTGAGAGCGCTGCGACATGCAAGACAGAAACACATTCCATCAGGGGCAGCATAGCCCATCCACCACCTTTTGCACTCCATATTGTCTGTATCAAAAGCTATTCTTCTGTGGAGAGGAGAGGAGGGGAGAGG
>NW_028150032.1:5000-6000 GCF_964638095.1 Poromitra crassiceps | reverse complement strand
TACATGTAATATGTTACTTTTGTAACGAGTTACCCCCAACACTGCATGCAAGTGTTGAACAGAATGTATGTTAGAAAACATGCCAGTGTGCTCTCTGAGTGTGTGTGTGTGTGTGTGTGTGTGTGTGTGCTGTGTGTGTGTGTGTGTGTGTGTGTGTGTGTGTGTGTGTGCTGTGATCAGACTGCATTCGGAGCCCAGTCTTGCGTCGACACTCGCCATCTGGAGAGTAGTGTCGCCGTGGTAACAAAGGCGAAGCGTCTGGAGGCGGGCACAGCAGGAAGTGAAACAGCCTCACAGAAATAGAAGCAAAGAGACAAGAGAAAAGAGGAAGAGAGGAGATGCTATGCAGTTCATCATGTGACAGGTCATGTGATCAGGTCACCTGACATAGGAACAAAAACAACAACAACAACAAGTCCTCCGTAACACCTCCTTTACACCCGGCATTAAAATGTGATGTGGGTGATGGGATTGCAGTGGGTTAGTGCTTGACCACATGAAAGGCGGCGAGGTGTAAATGCACCCGAGACACATTGAGGAGGGATTGTGATCTGATCAGCCAAACCAGGTGGTCAGGGACACATTGAGGCCATTTACACCTGGCACTAACATGCGTTTCTGTTATCAGATTGCAATCAGATAGTGCTTGACTACATTAACCTGATTGCATTTACACCTGGTATTAAAATGTGTCTCCAGTGTCCACATTGGGATCCGATTGCGATCTGTCCAGGCAAATTCCATAGAGAAGAGCGGCAGAAAAACAGCAGTGACTGTTGCAGTACTGTATGTGGTTTGAGAGGACACATTTCACACTTTTGTTCAATGTGGTCACAATGCATCCCTGACCACCTCCGGAAGGTGGTTTTTGCCTATCTGATCGCAATCCATCCTCAATGTGTCTTGGGGGCGTTTACACCTGTACTTTCGAGCGGTCAAGCACTATCTGATTGCAATCTGATCACAGAAAACGCATGTTAGTGCCGGGTGTAAATGGCCT
>NW_028150033.1:5000-6000 GCF_964638095.1 Poromitra crassiceps | reverse complement strand
AGGTTTAACCCAGGTTGATTGTGGGAATAAAAGGGTTAGCCCAGGTTGATTGTGGGAATAAAAGGGTTAACCCAGGTTGCCCGACTCGGCTTGGCGACCCACCTCATGAGGTGGGTTGGACCAGTGTTGATTTCAGTGTGAATGACACCACCCAGGTTGCTGTTGAATAGCATTAGCATTAGCAAAGCCTAATAGCATAACACAAATTGTGCTATGCTATTAGGCTATTCTAATTCTTATGCATCTCTCCCAGGTTGTGACCCAGGTCCTATCTGAATTGTCATAACCAGGGATAAACCTGTGTTGACTGTCTTGGTGTGAATTGACAAAAGAACGGTTGAACATAGGTCAAGTAACCCTGGTCCAACACTAGTTGTTGGTCAGAAAGTGGTATAAGAGAGAAGACAGGGTGATCATGTGTTTACCTGGTAGATCTCTCTCTCCACCCAGTGCCAGGCCATCTTTGGTCCACTGCACCATTCCCCGGTAACCCACAATGACACAAGGCAGAGTCACCGCTTGGCCCGACACAACCACCTGGTCCTGGGGCTGCTGGGAGAAGTAGGCTGCTTGGGTGGCTGTTGGGAGAGAAGAGGCAGAGCATTGACATGAATATCACATCACATAGAACTCACATTGTCCGCGATGGTATTCATAAAATATATTAAAATTCACAAAATGGCCATAAACTATATACCGGTAGCTATTCAGAATACTGCCAATGGCATTTCAGTGAATGTAATGGCAATGCGTTTCTGCAGTGCCAGCAGAGTGTATAGTTTGGGGGGGAAATGGACGTTGAATCGTAAGAGGTGTAGGGGAAAAGGTGCTACAGTAGAAGTGTGAAAGAGAGCCTGCACCCTTTCATGGACTGGCTGGTCTGCTCTTTCTCTCTTGATTTCATGTAGCCTCAGATTTCAACTACTCATTTGTTTCACTCAATCATAGTCTCACACAACAGCCCCGTATTTTCACTGCAGGCTCCATTCGCAAAGGCCGT
>NW_028150035.1:0-6000 GCF_964638095.1 Poromitra crassiceps | reverse complement strand
GATACATCTCTCTCTCTCTCTCTCTCTCTCTCTCTCTCTCTCTCTCTCTCTCTCTCTCTCTCTCTCTCTCTCTCTCTCTCTCTCTCTCTCTCTCTCTCTCTCTCTCTCTCTCTCTCTCTCTCTCTCTCTCTCTCTCTCTCTCTCTCTCTCTCTCTCTCTCTCTCTCTCTCTCTCTCTCTCTCTCTCTCTCTCTCTCTCTCTCTCTCTCTCTCTCTCTCTCTCTCTCTCTCTCTCTCTCTCTCTCTCTCTCTCTCTCTCTCTCTCTCTCTCTCTCTCCAAAAACAGGAAGTGGTCCAAATACACAGTTCACTCTGTATTCTTTCCATTGTTGACTAATGAGAAAGTACTAATATACTGAGTTACTGCGTAAGATAAAGCATGAGACCGAGCGCTTAAGGCAATAGATTAGAGGATGAATACAAGTGAGATAGAGATTGTCTCTGTGCTCCGTGTGACCATCCCCTCACAGCAGGGATGACCAGAGTTTCCTTCAAACGTGAGTGAGACTCAACGTTTGAAGCACGCACGCACGCACACTGAATGAGTTAAAGTTTTGTAGATTAGGTTTGTGAGTTTAGGTGCTTCTCATACATGCAACATATACATGTTATTTATATTGATGTTGTTGCTGTAACGCCAGAATTTCCCCTCGGGGATAAATAAAGTACTCCTATCTATCTATCCATCCATCCATCCATCCATCTATCTATCTATCTATCTATCTATCCATCTATCGTGTGTAAGCGGCATGTGTGTGTGTGTGTGTGTGTGTGTGTGTGTGTGTGTGTGTGTGTGTGTGTGTGTGTGTGTGTGCGTAAGCCTTGGGAAGACTCGACTGCACCCTGATATGCATACACACGTTTGTTTACATGTCTGGGATGCTTGTGTTGTCGCCCTGGCAACGCTCCCGACCATTAGTCCCTTCCCTTTGTCAGGCGTCCAGCCCCTAACAGGTCTGGCCTCTGTCACATAAACACGGCCAGAGAGAGAGGATCTGCTCTGCTGCGCTCACACGCCACCGCACTGTGACTCCCCGACTGGCTGATCCATACGTCGGCCCGCCAAAAGTAAGAAAAACAACGCTGGGTGAGCTTGGTGAGAGGCGGAGAGACAGAAGCTGGGTGAGAGGCAGACAGACAGAAGCTTGGTGAGAGGCGGAGAGACAGAAGCTTGGTGAGAGGCAGACAGACAGAAGCTTGGTGAGAGGCGGAGAGACAGAAGCTGGGTGAGAGGCAGAGAGACAGAAGCTTGGTGAGAGGCGGAGAGACAGAAGCTGGGTGAGGCAGACAGACAGAAGCTTGGTGAGAGGCGGAGAGACAGAAGCTGGGTGAGAGGCAGACAGACAGAAGCTTGGTGAGAGGCGGAGAGACAGAAGCTTGGTGAGAGGCGGAGAGACAGAAGCTGGGTGAGAGGCAGACAGACAGAAGCTTGGTGAGAGGCGGAGAGACAGAAGCTGGGTGAGAGGCAGAGAGACAGAAGCTTGGTGAGAGGCGGAGAGACAGAAGCTGGGTGAGAGGCAGACAGACAGAAGCTTGGTGAGAGGCGGAGAGACAGAAGCTGGGTGAGAGGCAGACAGACAGAAGCTTGGTGAGAGGCGGAGAGACAGAAGCTGGGTGAGAGGCAGAGAGACAGAAGCTTGGTGAGAGGCGGAGAGACAGAAGCTGGGTGAGAGGCAGACAGACAGAAGCTTGGTGAGAGGCAGACAGACAGAAGCTTGGTGAGAGGCGGAGAGACAGAAGCTGGGTGAGAGGCAGAGAGACAGAAGCTTGGTGAGAGGCAGACAGACAGAAGCTGGGTGAGAGGCAGAAAGACAGAAGCTGGGTGAGAGGCGGAGAGACAGAAGCTGGGTGAGAGGCAGAGAGACAGAAGCTTGGTGAGAGGCAGAGAGACAGAAGCTGGGTGAGAGGCAGAAAGACAGAAGCTGGGTGAGAGGCAGAAAGACAGAAGCTCGGTGAGAGGCAGACAGACAGAAGCTGGGTGAGAGGCAGAGAGACAGAAGCTTGGTGAGAGGCAGAGAGACAGAAGCTGGGTGAGAGGCAGAGAGACAGAAGCTGGGTGAGAGGCAGAGAGACAGAAGCTTGGTGAGAGGCAGAGAGACAGAAGCTGGGTGAGAGGCAGAAAGACAGAAGCTGGGTGAGAGACAGACAGAAGCTGGGTGAGAGGCAGAAAGACAGAAGCTGGGTGAGAGGCAGAAAGACAGAAGCTGGGTGAGAGGCAGAAAGACAGAAGCTGGGTGAGAGGCAGAGAGACAGAAGCTGGGTGAGAGGCAGACAGACAGAAGCTGGGTGAGAGGCAGAAAGACAGAAGCTGGGTGAGAGGCAGAAAGACAGAAGCTGGGTGAGAGGCAGAAAGACAGAAGCTGGGTGAGAGGCAGAAAGACAGAAGCTGGGTGAGAGACAGACAGACAGAAGCTGGGTGAGAGACAGAGAGACAGAAGCTGGGTGAGAGACAGACAGAAGCTGGGTGAGAGGCAGACAGACAGAAGCTGGGTGAGAGGCAGAGAGACAGAAGCTGGGTGAGAGGCAGAGAGACAGAAGCTGGGTGAGAGACAGACAGAAGCTGGGTGAGAGGCAGACAGACAGAAGCTGGGTGAGAGGCAGAAAGACAGAAGCTGGGTGAGAGGCAGACAGACAGAAGCTCGGTGAGAGGCAGAAAGACAGAAGCTGGGTGAGAGGCAGAGAGACAGAAGCTGGGTGAGAGGCAGAGAGACAGAAGCTGGGTGAGAGACAGACAGAAGCTGGGTGAGAGGCAGACAGACAGAAGCTGGGTGAGAGGCAGAAAGACAGAAGCTCGGTGAGAGGCAGAAAGACAGAAGCTCGGTGAGAGGCAGAAAGACAGAAGCTCGGTGAGAGGCAGAGAGACAGAAGCTGGGTGAGAGGCAGAGAGACAGAAGCTGGGTGAGAGGCAGAGAGACAGAAGCTGGGTGAGAGGCAGACAGACAGAAGCTGGGTGAGAGGCAGACAGACAGAAGCTGGGTGAGAGACAGACAGAAGCTGGGTGAGAGGCAGACAGACAGAAGCTGGGTGAGAGGCAGAAAGACAGAAGCTCGGTGAGAGGCAGAGAGACAGAAGCTGGGTGAGAGGCAGACAGACAGAAGCTGGGTGAGAGGCAGACAGACAGAAGCTGGGTGAGAGGCAGAGAGACAGAAGCTGGGTGAGAGGCAGAGAGACAGAAGCTGGGTGAGAGGCAGAGAGACAGAAGCTGGGTGAGAGGCAGACAGACAGAAGCTGGGTGAGAGACAGACAGACAGAAGCTGGGTGAGAGGCAGACAGACAGAAGCTGGGTGAGAGTCAGACAGAAGCTGGGTGAGAGGCAGACAGACAGAAGCTGGGTGAGAGACAGACAGAAGCTGGGTGAGAGACAGACAGACAGAAGCTGGGTGAGAGACAGACAGAAGCTGGGTGAGAGACAGACAGACAGAAGCTGGGTGAGAGACAGACAGAAGCTGGGTGAGAGGCAGACAGACAGAAAGACAGAAGCTGGGTGAGAGACAGACAGAAGCTGGGTGAGAGACAGACAGAAGCTGGGTGAGAGGCAGACAGACAGAAGCTGGGTGAGAGGCAGAAAGACAGAAGCTGGGTGAGAGGCAGAAAGACAGAAGCTGGGTGAGAGGCAGAAAGACAGAAGCTGGGTGAGAGGCAGACAGACAGAAGCTGGGTGAGAGACAGACAGACAGAAGCTGGGTGAGAGGCAGAAAGACAGAAGCTGGGTGAGAGACAGACAGAAGCTGGGTGAGAGGCAGACAGACAGAAGCTGGGTGAGAGACAGACAGAAGCTGGGTGAGAGGCAGACAGACAGAAGCTGGGTGAGAGACAGACAGAAGCTGGGTGAGAGGCAGACAGACAGAAGCTGGGTGAGAGACAGACAGAAGCTGGGTGAGAGGCAGAGAGACAGAAGCTGGGTGAGAGGCAGAGAGACAGAAGCTGGGTGAGAGGCAGACAGACAGAAGCTGGGTGAGAGACAGACAGACAGAAGCTGGGTGAGAGACAGACAGACAGAAGCTGGGTGAGAGACAGACAGACAGAAGCTGGGTGAGAGGCAGACAGACAGAAGCTGGGTGAGAGACAGACAGACAGAAGCTGGGTGAGAGGCAGACAGACAGAAGCTGGGTGAGAGGCAGACAGACAGAAGCTGGGTGAGAGGCAGAGAGACAGAAGCTGGGTGAGAGGCAGACAGACAGAAGCTGGGTGACAGACAGACAGAAGCTGGGTGAGAGGCAGACAGACAGAAGCTGGGTGAGAGGCAGAGAGACAGAAGCTGGGTGAGAGGCAGACAGACAGAAGCTGGGTGAGAGACAGACAGACAGAAGCTGGGTGAGAGGCAGACAGACAGAAGCTGGGTGAGAGGCAGACAGACAGAAGCTGGGTGAGAGGCAGACAGACAGAAGCTGGGTGAGAGGCAGACAGACAGAAGCTGGGTGAGAGACAGACAGACAGAAGCTGGGTGAGAGGCAGACAGACAGAAGCTGGGTGAGAGACAGACAGACAGAAGCTGGGTGAGAGTCAGACAGACAGAAGCTGGGTGAGAGTCAGACAGACAGAAGCTGGGTGAGAGTCAGACAGACAGAAGCTGGGTGAGAGTCAGACAGACAGAAGCTGGGTGAGAGGCAGACAGACACAAAGAGGCAGATAGGAAAGGAAGCAGGGTTTAGTGAGGCGTGTGAAGGACAGGAGAATTCGAGCTGCGCAGCAAAGTGCGTTAACGCAGGCGAGAGATGAGTGACGATAGAAAGAGAAAGCAACTTTCCCCTCACAGCTGTCTGAGTAGCAGATTATAAAACCTGTCACAGCAAGCAGCCGAGTCCAAAGTAAAGCCCTTATGTAACGCACTGGAATTTCATGCTACAGTCAGACGTGTGGGGAGAGAGTGTGAGGCAGAGCGAGGCCGGGCGAGAGACATAGCAGGCAGGTGGGGGTGAGAGAGATGATTCACGGCACATTAACATGGCTGGCCGCCTTTGTTTGGAGGAGAAACAGTGTGCGGCTCCGTGTGCGATGTTGGGGGAAACACGTGAAAGGAGGGACACTTACTTTGGCAACATCTTCAGCTGGTTCTCCCTGAGCTCCAAGATCTGCAGTTTAGTCACCTGCCGCAGAGGAGGAGAAGGAGTCAATGTCATGCTCACGGTCACTGCGACTCCTACAAACGTGACAGACTCTGCACAGCCTAGGGTGATGTCGAATAACTAAGTAATATGACACGAGAGGGAGAGCCGGTTGTCCTGTATATCAGCACGACGTCGAGTGTGATCTTGCTTTTATACAACGGTCGTATAAACAAAGGTATTCATCAAGTAATAATAGCATTTTCTAAATATAATTTGAGACAACAGATGGATTTTTGTCTGTTATTTGTCTCCGGCGACACAAACAGTTCCCTCATGATTGCACTACCGAGTGTTGCCGAGCAACAGGTAAACTTGCCGCGGTGTGGGTGTGCGAGATCTGCTCGCCTACCGACGCACACGCGTTGTGATTGGCTTACGTCGGGCACGTGGGATTAACGTGGGCAAAATGTTTGACAGCTTTACATTAGCTAACAAGCTATGCTACTGATGTTATCAGACATTTGGGAACATAAAAAATATGAATCGTACAAACATTCGATGATCATGATTCAAGCGTTACGGGACCATTTCTCATTAAACATGAATTTGAAAATAAATGTTGTTGTTGAGAGTTTAAACTTCTTCTGTAGTCGTGGACCCCGAGCCGAGCACATCCGGTAGGGCGATCAGATCCGGTACTCACACCTGCAGTGGCTGCAAGACTGCAAGATCGCTATGCTAATGTTAGCTACCTAGCTACCGTTCATAATAAAGGTCAAGGTATCCATATCGCTGTCCCCACTAGGTGCAAACGCTGTGTGTACGCAGCCTAATGAAGGTTACATTAGAACAGCCGAGTGATACATACACAGTGAAGCGTCTCCTGCCGTTATACTGTCTATCGGCAACTCATGGAATGTCTCTTGTCCAATCAAATTGCTCGGCCGAACTAA
>NW_028150036.1:0-6000 GCF_964638095.1 Poromitra crassiceps | reverse complement strand
ATGTTTATGGATGTCTTCAGCCCTCTGTCGGCTGAGGATGAACTCGGCTTCGTTAGCCACACGCACCAGGTGGTCCTTCATCGTGTGACTCAGCAGTCTGAGGAAGAGGGGGGAACAGACATCAGTCCATTGCAATAATGCTATATATACATAACTTTTAGATTTGTTTTTGAAGTGTCAATTATGGCATCATGCCCCTTTAATGAGGTGGGCATTTCACTTAGTAGCAGGAAAACGTCTTAGATAGATGCTCAGGTAAGATCATAAAGTCTTCGGCTTGAGAATATCTAAACCAGCTGTCAAACACCATGAGGTCTGGTGGGCTAGTGGAAGAACAGCCATGTAATATCCAGAAAGTACCATGCAAAATAAGCAGGAAATCTCATTTAGAAACAAGGCCTGACCTCAGTCATCCTTTAACTGGGGTGCAGGTGCTAATTGATTTGTTAATGATATGCATCTGACAAGAGGGAGGATCTCTGCCCATGTTGCTACATATGTAGCCTACCCCCCTCCCCCGTCTTATCAGTGTTAATGAAACGTGTGTGTGTGTGTGTGTGTGTGTGTGTGTGTGTGTGTGTGTGTGTGTGTGTGTGTGTGTGCGCACGCACACACACACACACACAGGTCAAAGAAACCACTCTCCAGCCCAAGAGGTCAGGCCTGTGCAAAGTGGAACAATAACAGGCCAGGGGCCAGAGAGGAGGGACTTGGGGGGCCCGGGCTGGGCTGGGCTGGGCTGGGATAGGGTGGGGGGAGTGGAGGGGGGGGTTAGGGGCCAGGGGATGGCTGTAACCCAAGCCTGCTGTTTCAGCACAGGGCAGCAGGGGAGCGGAGGCGCTGGGGCCTCTGTAGCCTCTCTGGCCCTATCCAGGCCCCCGCCATCAATAACCGCTGCCCTTCTTTATGATGCTCTGCGCTCACATACTGTATTATGGACACACAGACTTATGGTGCAGGTAAAAGTGCATGTGAATGTGCACGTGCACGCACATTGCCCGTCTTTATACGTCGCCAAAATAAGGCTGTAAGAAGGTTATTTTATCATTTCGTTTTAACATGTGATACTAGGCGGAAAATGGCAGAAATGAAAGTAAAATTCAATTCAAAAGTTGGCTATAACAAACCAGACTTGGCTGCCTGTGCCTACCATAATGTCTCAATTTAAATGGATAAAGACAATTATGCCTTGTAACTTTGGGAGGGAATTCTGATAATGATTTGCGAATGCTTACTTTACTTAGATCTAAATTGTCCAACTCATTATTTTCTTTGCCAATGGATTGTTTCATATCCGCTATGAACCAGGCCAGAAATGTCTGTGTATACCATTGATAGTATGTAATATACCCACACTGTATGTGCACAGGTGTGTGCGCATGCGCGCACACAAACACACATCCTTTAAGCAATGAGATGGTGGGGTAGAGTTACATGCCCCCCGTTGCAAATCACCACACTTTTACTAGTACCTCCAACTTGAGTTATGGTTGCAAGTGAGCAGCCTGTTTAGAGTCAGTGTTTTGCAAATCCTGTCCTCCACAAAGAAGTCAGACGACTATATTTTGCTGGTCTCATTAGCATTAGTGTGGATTAGCCTGTGCCAATTCCAAAGGCCGGGGATCGATAATGCAAAGCATGGCCCTCCACATCTGAAATTGATGAGAGTTATAAGACTAAGAGGGATAGAAGTGGGAATGGATGAGCCCTGTTAGGAGGGGATGAGGAGATGATTGAGAGAGCAAGAAAAAGAGACAAATAGCACAAGACAGAGGTGGACAGGAGAGACGATGACAGGCAGAGACAGGCTCGGCCCGAACTGCAGAAGGTGACAGAGGGACAGTGGGAAATGAGGGGCGATTTCCCAAGTGCCACAGAGGAACCAGAGATCAGAGCCCCTGTCGCCCCTGTCACCTTCCACCTGGGCCCCTCTCCTTTCCCCAAATCCCTCTGGGATGAGCAGGTATTGAATGAAGCCTTGAACTCAAGGGTCCTTCATCCTCACTTCTCCCAAGCTCCTCTTTCCTGTGACTATTGATTTTTCTCCAGAATCTGGAATAGTCGCCCCGTCACACGGGCCTGGGGGAGCCGGGGGGCCTGAGGGGCTGCGGTGTGACAGAGGGAAGACCAAATTGGAAGGTGGCTGATGGGCAGTGGATGGAAAGATAATGAAGAGGCGGTAGAAAGGTCAACTCTCTTGAATCAGCAGGTCAGAGGAACCTACCTGCCCTCGTTGACCAGCTCGATAAAGGCCAGTCCTGCGTTCTTCTGAATGGAGTTCTGCCATTCCTGCAAACAAACACACAGCATGTCAGTGCAGCACTGAATACGTTATTATAGTGAATGACTTTCACACACGGTGCTGTTACATTACACCTGCAGGTGGAATAGAGTGCTGTTACATTACACCTGCAGGTGGAATAGAGTGCCGCGGGAATGAGTCGTAAAACCCGGAAGTTAGCATCACCTGTGGTTCCCCTCATCTGGAAGTCAATGTTTTCTTGTTTGTTTTCTATGCTGCAGCTCGCATACTCGCCCCCCCCTGCAGCTCGCTCACTTGCTCTTATGACATCACTGATGATGTCACAACTGTGCATCACTGCTTGTGACATCACTGAATTGCTCAAGTGACATCACTGATGACATCACTTCCGGGACTTTATGACATCACTGATGACATCATCAGTGGGACAAAAATTTAAACAGAGAAACATTGCCCACATGCTCCCTATATAGATAGAGATAGATGCCTGAAATAAGGTCTGAGGTTAACAAAAGTTTATAAAACTGAGACCTTTGTGTTTAGCAAGATAATCGTCACAAAATAATCATTTATATGATTTTTGAAGCATTTTTATTTGTGCTTCAAAAATCATAAAAGTGGTGTTCATTTGTGAAGATTATTATTGCTAAACACAAAGGTCTCAGTTTCATAAACCTTTGTTAACCACAGACCTTACTTCAGGCATCTAACCAAAAACCCATTCAAAAATCCCATTGACTTGGAGATGAGTGAACCCAACATTGACTTGGAGATGAGTGAACCCAACATTGACTTGGAGATGAGTGAACCCAACATTGACTTGGAGATGAGTGAACCCAACATTGACTTGGAGATGAGTGAACCCAACATTGACTTGGAGATGAGTGAACCCAACATGATGGTCACTTCCGGGTTGAGCTACCAAGTGCCAAAATGTTCCGCACCATCTTTCAAGGTCGTTAACAACTGGTCAACTGTCTGGATTGACAAAGTAGTCCACCAGCTAATATAGACATCCAAACTTTAAAGATGGAAATAATGTTCCCAATGCATGGTAAACAGAACACCCTTGTTGAATCCCGTACTAACCAAAAATGGACCCTACATACAGCTATTGCTGAGTACATCCTGGGGACTCAGAGGGTTATGTGTTCTCTCTTAAACGGTTGCCTGTCACTGCCCCACTATGACATCAAATAACACAGAAGTGATGTCAAAAGCGATAGCTACTGCTTTGGCCAGCAGGCGACAGACTCAAGCCAGCCAGTGAGTGGAGAGGAGAGGAGGGAGAGAGCTGCGGTGCGAGTGCATTTATCACATGGAAATGCACAAATTTCCTCCTCTGGTTGACCGCCGTTATGGTTCAAGGTGTCAGTCTAAACAATCAAACCACGGCCGTGTGTAACTTTAAATCCTACACTTTGAGGGACAACGCGGGGAAGGGAAACTCAGCAGCCATCGTCTCTCATGTTCCCTTCAATACTTCAACACCTTCAACACAAGCGTCAAAAGAATAATAAAGCAACAGGGTCATGGGGCCTGTCTGAACTTCACGGTGCTCTCTCCCCTTCTTCCTCTCGGGGGAGATGGAGAAAAATGTGTTCAAAACCTCAAGTTAAAGACCTAAACTACCAAACTACCCTTGAAGAAAAATCACCAATCACAGCTTGAATGCGCAACACAGAATTATATTCTAAAAATGTGTAATTTGCACAAAAACAAATGTATAATAGCTATTTTCTGTGTTGGTGGACATAACTGGAAACTTACAATATGGGCTGTAAGTATACTGTGTTTTACCAAGGGTTATAGAACTTACAGAATTTTTGAATGATGATATAATTTAGAATTTTAATAATAATATAAAAGTAACCAAAACAAACATTTTAAGCGAGTTAAACAAGTTAACTCAGAAAAATGTAAAGCAGAGGACATGGGGGGAGTGTGCGTGCGTGTGTGTGTGTGTGTGTGTGTGTGTGTGTGTGTGAGAGAGAGCGCGTGCGTGTGTGTGTGTGAGAGAGCGAGCGAGCGAGTGTTGATGCATGAATGTATGAACTCTGCTCTCATCATGTCTTAAGTTGATAGAGGAAGCTGTGTGTTTATGTACAGACCGGCCTTTCAGTAAACCTAGAGCCCACAGGGAGGAGGATATCAGCGCTACAAGGAGGAAGGAAAGATCAGTTTACCAGAATTCCTAATACACATCCAAATGTATTGTGCATATGTGATGATTTTCAAAACCAGCTCTTTCCCCTTTCGCCACAACAACTGTAAAACCATCAAAACCAATCACGCGGCCGGCAAACAGAAACCATTCTTTCCCAAAACGCCTGTAAACGATCACTCCGTAACCAACTGCACGTCAGAGAGACAACGTTCTCACACTTAACCTTAATTCAGAAGTGCTTTTTGTCCTGGCAGACCGTATTGGCATTGACCGTGTTTACAATACATTCAAAATAGAGCGGGCACAGAGGGGAATACAAGTCTAAGCTCGGGAGTGGAAACAGTGTTTTGGAGTGGAGTACTGGCAGAGTGTTTGTGGCTGAGCCTTTTGCTTTAGAGGAAGTGTGCGAGAGTAGCCTTGGGGTCGTGCAGTTGAAGGACATTAACCATGAGTGTTAAGCCTGTAGCTGGAGGAACAGACCGGACTAGGCCAGACGAGGCGAGCTGGATTTGAAATAGGCACTGCAGGAAGTGAGGTCGGGAAAATAGGGTCACGCTCTCTCTCTGGAGAATCAGAACATGCAGCAAAATGACTGGGCATCTCTTGAGATGAAGTTTCCTTATTGTGATTCCTTGGAAATAATTGGGTGCATTTCAAAATAGACTTAAAAAGAAAAATCTATATAAAGTAAGTATGTAAGTAAATACCTCTTCCGCCGAGATCAGAACAAGAGCAAACCGGAAAAAACGCAGCATGGGGACACAGATAATAATAAAATGGCCCGGGTTCTAAATTCTGTTTGAGGAACAGCGGCGAGGCCATTGGCATTTCGTGGACACGGACGAAGGCGATAGCAAGACTAATGGTGTCATTACGGGCTGAGAAATGGCTGTTCTAGTTGAATTAAAGAAGCAATGACCCTGATCAGAGGGACATCATCCCGGTGACAAAAAGGAGCGGGGGACAGGTCAGTGATAGAATATTGGATTTTTGGCTTCTCTGGTCAGCAGTGCCACGGCTTTTATGACCGTGATAGGGGCCGTGACCACAGCCGTCCTGATGAGAGGATACAAGCAGCCATTTGTGACCTCTCACCTTTAACCTGACCTCTGAACAGATGATAGGACACAGAGCGCGCCGTCCCTTGATCCTGATCAGAAACCAGTCAACAACATAGTCTTTTTGGAAGGAAAGGGTTCGTTGGGGCTGGTAGATGCATGGAAATTAGTTGTTTTTTTGTTTTTTTCTCCGCGCTGGGACGAGTGTGTGTGTCCATGTGTGTGGGGGTGCGTGTGTGTGTGTGTGTGTGTGTGTGTGTGTCCATGTGTGTGGGGGTGCATGTGTGTGTGTGTCTGTGTGTGTGTGTGTGTGTGTGTTTGTGTGCGTGTGTGAAAGTAACTTATAATCCATTCATGGAAATGCCAGTCTCAATCTGAAGCCAAAAAGCCAGCCTCTGTTTGGTCTGCGTTCCATGATGATGGCATTGAGTCTAAACACATATGCCACGCACTTCCGTCATTACAGCTGATTATCCATAATCAACATCTAAATATACCACTACCACGAGTGA
>NW_028150037.1:0-2500 GCF_964638095.1 Poromitra crassiceps | reverse complement strand
TACTTTAAATGACTTTGCAGCCCAAGGACAACCCGAAAACACCTTATTGATCTATTTACGTCAGACGATGCCAGAATCACACAAAACCAAGCCGAAACACAGCCGGCATTCGGGTCAGCAGCGTGCCTGGTGACTTTTCCGGGGAAGTCCTCATGAGGTGGGGCGGAGCATGGCACATACGTGATGTGATGGGCGGGTCTAGCATCCAATGGTGATACGTGTTACATACTTACCCAGTAAAACGTGTTTTTATTGGTCATTTAGACGCCAAAACCTGCCAGTAGATGGAGGAGAATGGATATATTCCATTTATATTAAAAAGTAAAAATCATAAAAAATTGACTTAGGTGGTTTTCATTGCACAGCGACGATATAATACATAAATAATCCAAAAAATACATACATACATGCATGCATACATACATACATACTAGGGATGGGCATCGAATTTCGAATTTTCGAATAATCGTTGTTATTATCGAGGTCGACTTTTATTATTGAAAGTCGAAATTCGTTTATTGATTTTTTTTTTTTTTTTGTGTGTGAGTGAAATGTTGCATTGTCTCCCCTGATTCTAAGTATAGTCGAATCGCTTGGTTTGAGCAAGTACTTTTTTTTTATAAGCAACCTCTCCCTCTTCATGGGATTTCATCTGCCATTCATTTTTCCATAAACCTTGCTTAAAATGCTTATAAAAATTGTTTTACTTGTTCAAACCAAGCGATTCGACTATACTTAGAATCAGGGGAGACAATGCAACATTTCACTCAAAAAAAAAAAAAAAAAAAATGAATTTTGATTTTTTTTTTTTTTTTTTTTTTACATTTTTTTTTTTTTTTTTCGAATTTCGATTAAAAGTCGACTTTGGCCAGCGAATTTCGAATACTGTTTTTGCTAGAAATGCCCATCCCTAATACATACATACATACATACATACATACATACATACATACATACATGCATACATACATACAGTACATACATACAAAGAAAAATTACCTAAAAACAAAATCAGCAAAACATCACACAAGTCTTTGACTTTTTTATGTTTTCTTTCTTATCCTTCATGACCCTGCCTCTCTCTATCATCCCTCCCTCCCTGTTCCTCTCCTGCTAGTTCTCCTCTAAACAACCAGGATCCAAACAGTTATCTCTCCATCACTCTCTCACCATCTCTCTCTCCATCTCTCTCTCCATCTCTCTCTTCATCTCTCTCTCCATCTCTCTCTCCATCTCTCTCTCCATCTCTCTCTCCATCTCTCTCTCTCCATCTCTCTCTCTCCATCACTCTCTCACCATATCTCTCTCCATCACTCTCTCACCATCTCTCTCTCCATCACTCTCTCACCATCTCTCTCTCCATCACTCTCTCTCCATCTCTCTCTCCATCTCTCTCTCTCCATCTCTCTCTCCATCTCTCTCTCCATCTCTCTCTCTCCATCTCTCTCTCTCCATCACTCTCTCACCATCTCTCTCTCCATCACTCTCTCACCATCTCTCTCTCCATCACTCTCTCTCCATCTCTCTCTCCATCTCTCTCTCTCCATCTCTCTCCATCTCTCTCTCCATCTCTCTCTCTCCATCTCTCTCTCTCCATCACTCTCTCACCATATCTCTATCTCCATCACTCTCTCACCATACCTCTCTCTCCATCACTCTCTCCATCTCTCTCTCCATCTCTCTCTCCATCTCTCTCGCCAACTCTCTCTCTTTCTCTCTCTCCATCTCTCTCTCCATCTCTCTCTCTCCATCTCTCTCTCTCCATCACTCTCTCACCATATCTCTCTCTCCATCACTCTCTCACCATACCTCTCTCTCCATCACTCTCTCCATCTCTCTCTTTCCATCTCTCTCTCTGTTCGCCTTCATCCATCCCACTTCTTACACTTCAGTAGTTATTCTTTCTGCCTAGGTTTCCATTTACACCTCTCTCTCCCTCCCTCTCTCTCTCCCTCTCTCTCTCTCTCCCTCTCTCTCCCTCTCTCTCTCTCCCCTTCTTGCCCTCTCTCTCCTTGTCTCCCATCCATCCTACTTCGCTCCCTCTTCTATTTTCTCTGCTCATTGTCCCTTCCTGTCACCCATCGTATTTGATGCCTTTTTCACTGTCACATCCAGACATGTATCAGTAAGTCAAGTTATTAGTAAACAGCTCATCGATCGATCACTCTAGGTGATGTGAGTGGCAATCAATGATATTTTCTGATCAACATGAATTGATGCATTGTCTACCTTAGACAAATCATATGTTCACGTAACTTATCAGTTATATTATTTGCTGTGATGTATTAGGGAACATTTCTAAGTTATAAGCTGTATCTTTTGATAATTCAAAGGTGGGTAGTGAAGATTGCAGCTAAAAACAGGGTGTAAATGATGCCTGAAGTCAACTTGGCATCTCAAGGCTTGTTGAGACTTGATTACGCCAGGTGAGCAGGAGGCTTTTTTCTTCTCCTGTTGTTGTTGTTGTTGTTGTTGTTGTTGTTGTTGTTGTTGTTGTTTT
>NW_028150038.1:0-6078 GCF_964638095.1 Poromitra crassiceps | reverse complement strand
TGTAGTGGATCGATATTGACTGGAAGTGCTGAGGGAGCCTCTCCTTCTTCTTCTGACACCATTCATGTTCCTCCTCGCCTTTCATAGCTCCCCCCCCCCCCCCCGATTACTACTGTTTTCTCTGCAGTTACTATGCCTCTGCTCCTCTCATGCTTCCTTCCCTGTCTTGTGCTCGCGTCAGGAGGGCATCAGACCGGGCGATACCACCAGTACCTTCTGTGGAACGCCCAACTACATCGCCCCGGAGATCCTCCGAGGAGAGGACTATGGTGAGCGCACAAGGCCCACGCCAACGCTGATCTTTCTGGATTGATGAAATACTGATATTCAGCATCTTTAAATGTGTCAATGTTCATGCAAAACCCATATTCCAACACCACTCTGGAATGATTTATCTAATATCACGGTGTAGCGGTAGATTCCCTGCCTACCAGGACGAGGGTTGCAGGTTCGTGCCCCCGTGTTACCTTGGTCGGGCATCCATACAGGCATGATTGGCTGTGTCTGCGGGTGGGAAGCCGGGTTAGGGGTATGTGTCCTGGTTGCTGCACTAGCGCCTCCTCTGGTCGGTCGGGGCGCCTGTTCGGGGCGGAAGGGAACTGGTGGGAATAGCGTGATCCTCCCACGTGCTACGTCCTGCCGGTGAAGCTCCCCGCTTTCTGGTGAAAAGAAGCGGCTGGCAACTGCGTATGTGTCGGAGGAAGCATGGTGCTAGTCTACGGCTCTCTCCAGATCGGCAGAGGGTGGAGCAGCGACCGGGGCAGCAGGAGGGGGGGGGGGGGGGGGGGGGGAGGGGGGGGGGGGGGGATTGGCAAAGTACAATTGGGGAAAATCAGGGGGGAAAATCACTAGGTAGTTTGGGTTTGAGATTCACTGACAAAATTTACTATAGAAAGCGAGGATCTTCAAAAGAGACAGTTTTCTCTCTCTCTCTCTCTCTCTCTCTCTCTCTCTATCTCCACATTTCCCCTCAATTCTACACTATTTTCTATGGCTCTGTAGAGTAGTAACGCACGTTTGGACATGAAATTATCCTATAAGAATGTACACATGTACTTATGAATCATGTAATTTACTGGTAGGTGTATTTGAAATTAAATAGTATTTGAGATATTACACAAACTATGACATTAAGACTATATTTTTACTGAGGAGAAACTACAAGAGATTCAGTCAGATAAGAAGAATTTGATTGAGCTAACACTGTTGCTGTCAGGCGCTTTGACATCAAAGTGCAGCTATTAAACAATATTCAACGCCAACACTCAAAGGATTGATGAGCGCCTGAAATCAAGATGGCGTCTTGTTGTTCTGAAATCAAGATGGCGTCTTCTTGTTGTTCTGTCCTCCCCCAGGCTTCAGTGTGGACTGGTGGGCTTTGGGCGTGCTGATGTTTGAGATGATGGCAGGGAGGTCCCCCTTTGACATTATCACAGACAATCCTGACATGAACACAGAGGAGTACCTCTTCCAAGGTGAGACGCAGCTTTTACAAAACATAAAGCTTGTACATACTGTATGACTTGAGAGGGAGATGTCATGGCAAAAGGGTTAAAGTGACTATTTTGAAACAAAGCCATGTTTCACATTTTGAACATTTTTTAACTTTTTAACAGAGATGGGGACTCAAGTCACATGATTTGAACTTGAGTCAGCCTCGAGTCACAATTTTAATTGCTTGAGATTTGATGTATTGCGTAAAGAGAAGACTCGAGACTTGAGTTGACTTGGGTTCTGGTGACTTGAAAAGGTTTCTAACGTCTTCACTTTAGATCTTGTGTTTGTGTAAATGACTTTGATTCATAGTGATGAGATTTGTTCCAGCAGCAGACGACTGAATTTAAATTCAGTTTCCTGAATTTGGGTGGAATGATTGAATTTATTGAAGTTGAAAATGACGATAGAAATCAAACTCATTATGCTCTCCCCAAGGTGTCATCCTATTAAAACCATATTGCATTGAAAAGTCCTAAATAGTTTCTTTAAGATATTCAATTGATACTGGACTCTTGATTTGTTCTGACTTGATTTACTGTTCTACATTTAGACATGAGACTTGACTTGACATGGACTTGTATATATTAGACTTGGACTTGTATCCAGAGGAAGAGAACTTGGAACATCATTCTGTTTGGTTGATATGTTGGGGAACAGTAGTACAGTATAGAGGAGCATTGGGAAATCAAATGAATATTGAGAACAGATGGTTTGCTGTTTGGTGTCATGTAAACAAAAAACGGTTAATTTAACCCTTTGTGACGCACATTTTCTCACTGTTCTTCTCTTCATATAGCAAAAAACACACAGATTCCATGCATTGGAAAAACAATCAGCTGTGGGCTGTAAAGGATTAAGAATGTTGTTTTTGTGCCTGTGTAAATCCAGGCTTAGATGCTACGCTTCATTAACGATGAGAAACAACGCTAATTTTAGCAGCCATTTCATTTCGTTTAGCACGAATGTTAATTAGTTTGAGTCACGTTTTAGTCGCTCTATCCACTTTTCATTTCTGTTTAGTTTTAGTCTGTGAAGTCTCTTGACATCTTACTGGGCTTTGCGCCTCGTTCACTTCAGTCGTGTGGTTTTAACCATCTGTGAATTATGTGGGTAAAAGCCTGGCTCAGGCCAAGCGAGAAGATAAGAGTTGGAGAATCCAGATTTATACTGTCTCCACACATTTTCTGTTAATGACAATTTGTTTTGTTTTTCTCTCGTCGTTGTCTTTTTTTGTCCAATTGTTATTTGAATACCAGGGGAATCCATTTTTGGTGATTTAATTTAATTTAATTTTTTAACTTCAACTGAAGGATGACATGGTCTTCTATGGGATTAGAAAAAGTCTATCCTTGGGCTGATTTGGGTTCCACCCTTTGTTGGCTGCTCTGGTTCCAAAACAATGTCAGCATGGCAGTGACCGTAAAACCCAGTCTGTAGGCTTCAAAATGGCCCCTCAGAAGCCACAGTCTGCATAAATGCATGTTGGTCAAGCCAAAAACAAGACTGGTTTCTGAAGAGTTGACAGGGTTTTCCACAAAAAGTTACGATATGGTTCTTGACAAAGACTTCATGTACATTTTCAGCAACAAAATGAACAGTGGAGAGTTGACATTATGCGGCTATGAGCTCTGGGTAAAGGCCAATAAAAAGGTCTAAATTCCAGACCCATTACATACACTACTCGACTACTGCATGCTCCAGATCTCTCTGGTGTCCTGGCAAGTGATTGGTTCCCCCCGAAATCCTGGGGCCACCAATCAGCAACAACTTCAGCGATCAGGCACGCCCACCCAACCTGACTCTGTTGACTTTTGAAAATGAAGCACTCTCTCATTGGCGCTACGACCTGTCAGTCATTCCATTCTATTTTGACACTTAGACCCGCCCTCAAAACAGCAGCAGTGGCTGTGAAGTGGCACAGACTCATTATGTAGTATGCGGAGTGCAGCGATTCAACGTCATATTTGAGTCTGGGGAGAGAAAACGCCAAAAGTGTCATCCCTCAAACCTACACTGTGCTCAGGGAAATTCAGGGACCACAAAGTGGGAATTCTACTTCCACATCGGTCCGGTGTCGCCGGCAGAGGGACCCGCCATAGCTTACCCGCACCTCTCCATAAACTATACATAGGGTGGCGCACCACCACAAGAATGGTGACGGGCCCGTTTGGTATTTCTGCCTATCTGTGTCTAGTTGCTATCCGCCGATAGAGACAATGGAGCAGATAGACGAGCTGAGGAGCGCTGCAGATGTAGGGCAGTTGACCCCCAAATTATAAAGACTACCAGATGATAAGAAATATCCCAGAACACAAGCGTCAGAGAATGTACACACTACTATGCCTCCAAAACATATGATTTTACAAGCATGCTGTTTGTTGTTCGACTGTGGTTTATGGGTCTCAAGGTCCTTACACATCAAGAGCGATGCGAATATACGGCACGAAATTGCGATGCGAGTTTTGACCCACCTGTCAATCACAGCCACAGATGTGTACACGTCGGAAGCGAATTTCTGAAAAAGCGACCGTGGTTCGAAAATATAAACACCGCAATAACGCTCAGCGACACTTCGCCGTTGGTACGCACGGTTGCATTGACTGATATAGGTTCGGAAAATATTATTGACGTGCGAATTAATCGCACGAAAAAAACGCTCCCGATGTGTTAAGGACCTTAAGGAGATAGTGTTGGATATCTGATGAACACCAGAGATGGTAAATTACAGCAAAGACCTCAGACAAGTCCATTATATTTCGCTAAAGTTACAGGAAAGGGTCAGATTTCTTTTGACTCCGTCCACTGCCACAATTGGAACCAAACCTTACTAAAAACCTCTGTCCAATAAATAAGCTGCATTGGTTACAAGCTGGTTGGCTTGTCATAGAGCTCACGTGACATATTTTGCCCCAGAAGTGAGTTTCCCCTTCATTTTCTCCATAGACATTTTGAAGAATCCTTATATAACGAGTTTTAGGCAGGAAGCCAACCCGTGACCTACAGTACTGAATCATGAGTGACCATAAAACATTTCAGTTGGAGCACAAATTTAAAAAATAAAATCCGGGAAAAAACTGATTTAATTTGTTTGTTTTTGCTCCAACTGATATGTGTTATGGTCACTCACGATTCAGTAGGTCACAGGGTGTCTTGGTTCCACCCTTAAAACTCGTAATATAAGGTTTGTTTAAAATGTCGATGGAGAGAATGAATGGGGAAAATCACTTCCGGGGGGCAAGAAATGACAAACGTCTTGTCGTTGTCTTTGCATTCGTGTTCCCTCGAGCCATATGGCGCCCTTATATATGATGCCCCCTTACCTCTTCCTCCCTCCCGCCCCCTCTCTCTCTCTCTCTCTCTCTCTCGCACGCCCACACAGCGCTGCTCCTATAGCAGAAATTCCTCCATAGTACCGTAGCCTCCTGTGACGCATTATGCCTCCGCTGTGCCCGTCGGTGGCATAGCACGGCGCCGCGGCTAGCAGCTGCCACGGGCGGAGCGGGAGGCTCCTGGAGCGCCGCCCGCCAAACGGAAACCGGCCCCTCTTCGCTATAGGAGCCCGCAACCGCCATATGCCGCCTAGCTTCACCTAGTGCCAGGCCCTGCTCTGGGTATCTGTGCTGTCCGTGCCAAGCCACAGAGCTTTAGACAGACACACACACACACAGAGAGATTGGCAAAGACCGTATTCAGTGGAGGAAGCAGCCGCAAGGTGCCATGCTGGTCGCCCACCGATGCATTCTACTTTGATGCATAAACATTTAACAACTGATTACGAAGAGAAAAATCCACCCTAAAACACTCACTGCGGTGATGATGATGATGATTTGCCCTGGCAAGTTGTACTGCGATTAAATTTTTAATCTATTCATTATTTCACCTTTTTCATATCAAAGGGCCGTATTTTAGGCCACATTAGAGCCACAGTAGCACCCCGCATGATCTGATCTCACCAAGTAACAGTTGTTCCTGGACCAACATTTCTTCCTAGTAAGGGCCGCGGAAACCCCGCCCCCGAACTCATTTGATTGGTCGCCGCAATTGCTTCTGCCTGAAAACATGATGCGGCAACTCGGCAAGTAAAGAAATGTGTTTAAGATGAAGTCAAGTCAAGTTTATTTGTATAGCACATTTCATACACAGAGGCAATTCAAAGTGCTTCACATCAAATGGATGACAGCAAAATAAAAGAATAAAAGAAGAGAATAAAATGGACATTTAAAAGCATCACAACAAAACTTTAAAAAAAGAGTATAAAAAGTGCATTAAGCAACAGGCGCAGCAGTTGCAAAAAGAGCTAAAAACTTATAGAGGACTCATTGGGTTTGCATAATAGAATAAATCAACTTATCTATATTGAGTCCCCCGACATCATGACTATAAACATGACTACACACACATAAAACTCAGGTCTGGGTACGGTGTCCTCTTTTCCTCTATACTGCAGTTTGGACGCCAAGCATACCCCCGCTTGTAACTTGCGTCATCTGTTGCCCGTCGACAAACAGGCCGGTTTTTTTCTCTAAATCTTGCTTAAAACGAGTACGACTCTAGTAAGCTCCCCTTACGCGTGCGCCCCCC
>NW_028150039.1:0-6259 GCF_964638095.1 Poromitra crassiceps | reverse complement strand
CGCTGAATAAGTGTCCAAATGTTCATGTCATTCTGGCCAATACTCCACTTCTGTTATAGCATTTCAGTCTGGAATATGGAATATCTTTCAATAATCTTTATGACTAAAAGGCTACATTGAATTAGAAATTTAAATAATTAACTCAATGGTTTTGGATTTATTTAGCTTCAAGACTGCATTTTTGTTCGTGTGACCCTCAACACAGGCTTTGATCATCCCGGGCCACTTACTGATACTTATGCTTAAATTAACACACTCATATTCTGAATTATTTCAAGAAAAACATTTTGGCTAGTGGAAATTCTAATTGCCTGGTAACTTTAAAATCTAGCAGCCATATTGGCAGGTGATCAAAAAAGTTAATTTCAAGCCCTGAGAGCAGGTGGTGACATAGGAGTGAGTGAGAAAAGGATGAAATATTGGTGGTTAAGACTGAATAATGACATCACAACTGTTCATTTAAAATTAGTTATTCCTCTAAACGTGGCTTCAAATGCACCAAATTTTTTACGCTGGCGCCGTTCGGCCCTCAGCAAAACCTGGTAGCGAGGGCATTTTTTGTGGCCCTCTCTATCATCAAAGTTACCCATCCATGGGTTACGGCATGACAATATTTGTTCGGCCCCCGGCAACAATCTGGGTTTCTCATGTGGCCCCCCATGAAAAATAATTGCCCACCCCTGCTTTAGGGGTTGGGTTTAAGCATGGGGTGTGATAATGGGTTTGGGGTTAGGGTCAGAGGCGGGGTTAGGCCCCTCTGACCAATCCATTCATCTAGCGCAGGGGACCCGAAATCCTACACTTCCCACAATGCACTGGGCTCGCGTGGCCTTCGAGTCCACGCCCACCCCTCAGGCATTTGGCTGATATCAAACTCCAGTAGGTGGCGGTAATGCACATATATGCTTGCCAACCGCCATAAAACTCAAAGAAGAAGAAGAAGAAGGCTTCGACATAAAAACATTAGTAGAACAAGAATAAAAAAAAAAAAATTGCCTCCAAATTGCACCAAATTTAAACGGTAGTATATATGTCGGGAGATGTCTTCATAAAAAAAATTCATGCATTTTAAGGCATTTTCCTAGGAGTTACGCGCATCTGATGTTGTAACTATTTCATGTAAAAATGTGTCAAAAAGGGTACATTGCTCAGCGTTGATTTCGTAACTTCAACGCACCTTCTACTAGATGTAAAATTTGACGAGCTTTCCAATGCCGCCAGTCCCGTGTCTGGAGGTGCTTCCGTTCCCGAGATATGGTTCTTTGCAAGGAGCTATGGGAAGCTAATTAGCCTACTAGGCTAGGCGGTGAAAAAAGATGGCTGCCTTTTGTTTTTCTTCAGGACCTCTGAAGGGGCGTGGAGGACCTCTAGAGGCGGGACCATGGTGGCACAGCCCTACAACACTTGTAGTTCATAGGTGCTCGACTTCCGCAAGGCGGACTTGGCCCCTCTGACGTAAAACGCGTCGGCTGGGCCAAAAAATGTGTGAGAGATGGTTGATAGCTCTGGCTGTGAACAACCAATTTCAAAAATTTCAACGGATTCGAAAACCTTAGGGGCGTGAGATTTTATATATATTCATATTCCCCATGGGAAAGCCGTCCTTTAATGTGGCCTGGGAACACCTTGGCATCCCCCAGTCAGAGCTGGTTAATGTGGCCTGGGAACACCTTGGCATCCCCCAGTCAGAGCTGCTTAATGTGGCCTGGGAACACCTTGGCATCCCCCAGTCAGAGCTGCTTAATGTGGCCTGGGAACACCTTGGCATCCCCCAGTCAGAGCTGGTTAATGTGGCCTGGGAACACCTTGGCATCCTCCAGTCAGAGCTGCTTAATGTGGCCTGGGAACACCTTGGGATCCTCCAGTCAGAGCTGCTTAATGTGGCCTGGGAACACCTTGGGATCCTCCAGTCAGAGCTGCTTAATGTGGCCTGGGAACACCTTGGCATCCCCCAGTCAGAGCTGCTTAATGTGGCCTGGGAACACCTTGGGATCCTCCAGTCAGAGCTGCTTAATGTGGCCTGGGAACACCTTGGCATCCCCCAGTCAGAGCTGGTTAATGTGGCCTGGGAACACCTTGGGATCCTCCAGTCAGAGCTGCTTAATGTGGCCTGGGAACACCTTGGGATCCCCCAGTCAGAGCTGGTTAATGTGGCCTGGGAACACCTTGGGATCCTCCAGTCAGAGCTGCTTAATGTGGCCTGGGAACACCTTGGCATCCCCCAGTCAGAGCTGCTTAATGTGGCCTGGGAACACCTTGGCATCCCCCAGTCAGAGCTGGTTAATGTGGCCTGGGAACACCTTGGGATCCCCCAGTCAGAGCTGCTTAATGTGGCCTGGGAACACCTTGGGATCCTCCAGTCAGAGCTGCTTAATGTGGCCTGGGAACACCTTGGCATCCCCCAGTCAGAGCTGCTTAATGTGGCCTGGGAACACCTTGGCATCCCCCAGTCAGAGCTGGTTAATGTGGCCTGGGAACACCTTGGCATCCCCCAGTCAGAGCTGGTTAATGTGGCCTGGGAACACCTTGGGATCCCCCAGTCAGAGCTGGTTAATGTGGCCTGGGAACACCTTGGCATCCCCCAGTCAGAGCTGGTTAATGTGGCCTGGGAAAGGGAAGTTTGGGGTGCCCTGCAGGAACTGCTACCTCAACGAGCGACTCTGGATAAAGATGAAGATGGATGGATGAATTAGAAGTCTTGTTAGTTTGCTGAAAGAGGACAGAGTTCAAACTACAGTAGATCTGAAAGCAATTTAAAAGTGAGATAACCTGGCTTGAGAATGTTTAAGTATTGTTCTGCCCTAGCTCAAAAAAGAATGTTGGGGTGCTGCTGAGCAGGACACTCAACCCCCAATTGCCCTGATGAAGCTGCTCAATGCTAAAGATGTTTGTGGTGTGTGTGTGAGTGTGTGTGTGTGTGTGTGTGTGTGTGTGTGTGTGTGTGTGTGTGTGTGTGTGTGTGTGTGTGTGTGTGTGTGTGTGTGTGTGTGTGTGTGTGTGTGTGTGTGTGTGTGTGTGTGTGTGTGTGTGTCTGTCTGTCTGTCTGTCTGTCTGTCTGTCTGTGTGTGTGTGTGTGTGTGTGTGTGTGTGTGTGTGTGTGTGTGTGTGTGTGTGTGTGTGTGGGTGTAGGTGTGTAGGTGGTTGCCAGGTGTGGATGCATTTAAACTCTATACGACCCCTACACCTGATATTAACATGCAGCCTGGGTGATCAGATTACATTCAGATAGGTGTGAATGCAAAGCTCTGATCATCTTACTGTTTTACTGTCAGTTTCTAAGGTTGTATCTATTATGCATTTTGGCAATGGGTACACCGGAGATTAATTGTAATGTCAGGTGTAAATGTTAATTCAGCTAAATCTGGATACAAGAAACATTTTGAAGGGATTTCACCCAAAAATTAAAATTCAGTTGTTATCTAGTCACCCTCATGCCAGTTGAATGACGGTCCATAAAACAGTCCCAGAGCTTGCCAGCACAACTTTGTAGCACCTTGCTCCCCACGGGATAACACACATGTGCAGCAGCATAATGGTAGCTTCATCTAGCAAATGCAAGCATTGCCTTAGAAAAACATGTTCAGCACTCCCAAACACAAGCATGATGAGTTGGCAGTTGTATCCTAAGGTCATAATATATATTTTCTAGAGCAGATATTTCATGAGTTTGGATGTGAAGCAAGTGTCCATGTACAGGTCGAATGAGCAGCTTGTTTCAATGATGATGACTGGTTTTCTGCTTTCATTAATGAATATCTGGGGTATTTGGGATATTGTATCGATGCACCAGTCCAGTTTTACAGTGCTGTGTTTGTATGTTGTGTGCACGCACGCACACACACACACACACGCACGCACACACACACACACACACACACACGCACACACACACACACACACGCGCACACACACACAAGCACGCACACACACACACACACACACACACACGCACGCACGCACGCACGCACACACACACACACAGTATATTTTGGGCCAGTATAGTGAGAATAGTTTTTGGCCCCGGTGCTTGGTAATGCACCAGGGGCCTTACATTCCCGCATGTCGCCAAGACTATTATGCACCCTTTCAGCAGACTAAATGGCGGCCGGCCACTAGAGGGCGCCGCTGCCCCACTAAGATTTGCCGTCATACCTTCCTCAGGGTATCAGCTGTTTCCCCAAAACAACGTGCCCAGGTCGCTTTGCAGAATGCAGCTTACGCGGCCCCTCCCCCTTGCTGCATGCCAGACGCACAGTAGAGAGGACCCTGTGTGTTTACAATAATGTGTGTGATAAAGCAGGAGAACGCAAGGACCCCCCTGAACTTTCCCCCATCTAAAAACGTTGGCTGTATGGGAATATTTCGCCGTTTGTAAAAATACAGATGGCCATAGCCTCAACGCAAGACTCATCCGAATGACTGATGAGTCTCGCGTTGAGCCTAGGATGGCCAAGGCTTAGATCTGCGTGAGCACGACCCGTCGTAATTTGTCAAATTCAAGGTACATTAAAACGTTGTCTTGCTTCAACATACATCGCATCGCATAAACCATTTCCACCCGCAGGTTTGAGGAGTAGCTAACATAAACGTCAGATAAATACTCTATAGGCTAACGTTACCTACTGAGGCAGCTAACATGGCTAATTAGCTAGCTAACGCGGTCCATCGATATACAGTCTGGTAGACAGATAAAGCAGTGTGTTCCTTCTGTTTTACACAATGTTAGCCAGCCTGCCTGGTCTCTTCTCTGTATATCCAGCTAAGAGAGGAGCTTGTGAAGATTGAACGAACATCCCCACAGTCAAAGCACTTCCCTCAGATATCTATATAAAAACGTTTATTGCTTTAATACCAAAAATAAAACCTCCAGTGTCTGTAAGCTAACGCTAACGCGTTAGCGATTAGCTATTGGCTGGTTGTTGTGTACACTTGTGTAGGCCCCATGTTATGGTTAGACCCGGGAGTTAACATTATAAAACACATTTCCTGGCATATGCAGGTAGTTGGAAAACCTGGTAAGTTCTGAAAATATGTGTCTATTATTGTGTTATTCCAGCTATCGTTATCGGTTGTTAGGTTAGAGTAATATGAAGCCGACAAAAACCGGCAAAACAGACAAGCGGTTAATGCTAGTCTGCTTCCATTAAAACCATTGTGTATTAAAATAAACGATAACGTAGCTGGAGTAACTAATAAAACACATTATTTTCTGAACTTACTTAAGTCCCCAACCAACTTCGCGCAGCTTTCTCAAAACAATGTCCTTTTTATTGCGGTCCATCGATATACAGTCTGGTAGACAGATCAAGCAGTGTCTTCCTTTTGTTTTACCAAGCAGTGTCTTCTCTATCTAAAACACATCTATAAGGTGAAGAGCCTGTAGCCTGTAGATGATGGCTTGAGACTGGCTGCCACAGCTGTCAATCATCCCTTTTTATATGTCAAATACGTACTTAAAAACAAACTGATCAGAAAAATGACCACTTGCACAGGCATTAGCATGACAATAACTATCTAAAATGATACAACCCACCTTTGGAAAAAATGCGTGACGATACCATGCACCGGGGCTATGCCAGGTTTCGACCTGGCCTTGTTTTTGTTTGAACCCCGTGGCTTTAAAACCAGTATGAGATCTCACACTTCCAATGCTGCTGTGGTGTGTGTGTGTGTGTGTGTGTGTGTGTGTGTGTGTGCGTGCGTGCGTGCGTGCGTGCGTGTCTGTGTCTGTGTCTGTGTGTGTGTGTGTGTGTGTGTGTTTGTGTGTAGATCAATCCACTTTACTCCTTATTTCATGCACCTTGACACCTCGGCAGGTAGTGACAGTGTCTTTAATCTCTCTCAATTCAATTTAATTATCTCTCTCTCTCTCTCTCTCTCTCTCTGTCTCTCTCTCTCTGTCTCTCTCTCTCTCTCTCTGTTTCTCTCTCTCTCTCTCTCTCTCTCTGCGTGGATACATTTTACAACCAGCCAAAAGACACACAAGGTGATCTAGTAAGGTAATGCTAATAATAAAGACACACAAGGTGATCTAGTAAGGTCATGGTAATAATAAATAATAATTCATTTATTTTATATAGCGCTTATTAATGACCCAAAGAGGCTGACAATATGAGTCCACAGAAAACAAAAGAAAAACCAGCAGCAAGGAACAGATACAAATAACAATGTCAAGTAGTAGAAATTGTCTACTTTTCTCCTCTCATTCTACTTGCTGGGAACAAAATATATTCCCTTTGTATATTCTCTTCCCTTGTCT